>NC_091303.1:10884161-10899161 GCF_038502225.1 Cherax quadricarinatus
CTGCTCTCTCTTTCTCTTGCTCTCTCTCTCTCTTGTTCTCTCTCTCTCTTGCTCTCTCTCGTCCCCATTTTCCCTCCTAACTCTCCCCTCTCCTACTCTTAAAAAAAAAAAAAAAAAAAAAAAAAAAAAAAAAAAAAAATGGTGGGGACTCGCAGGACCCAAGGATCAGATGAGAATGGTTCGGGTAGGGAGGAGTGGATGGAGGAGCAGTGGAAAAGGATGGAACAAGAGTGGGAGAGAAAATTAGGAGAGCTTTCTGAAAAAATGGAGAAAGAGCTCTCTGTGAAATTGGAAAGGTGGTTGGAGAAGGAGACAAAGAATTGGGAGGCACAAGTCGAAACTGCAGTAGCCAAGATAAGGGTCCTAGAAGTTGAGATAAATAGGCTGGAGCGAGTTACAGGGGCAGTGACCAGAGAAGACACAGCATATGAAGCTGCGAGGCTGAACAGGAAGGAAGGAATCATGAATTATGCTTAGGTCACATCAATCTGCCAAAGAGGAGGACCAGGAGTGAAAGGGGAAGGGAAGATCAACTGGTTGCAGATGGAGAGGGTGATAGGTCGAATGCTGAGGCACAACAAGGCTATCAAGAGCCACTGGAAAAATCAAGGGAGAAACTGACCACATACAGGCAGGATCCAGAGGGCCACAGAGGGTGAGGCAACGCGAAGAAGAAGAAGGGGGCAAAATCAGTGTTTATCCATGGGCTTCAGGAGAGAGAGGAAAGGACACATGAAGGGAAGGCAGGAGGAAGAGGAAGGAGATTGAGAAAATCATAACAGAAATAGGTGAAGAGAGGGACGAGATTATAAATTTTCAGAGAATAGGGGGTACTCGAAGGTGAGAAACCGACCAATCAAGCTGATTCTCAGGACGGAAACAGTGCGGAACAGGATCCTCCAAGAGAAACCACGATTGAAATCCTCGGAAGAGTACAAGAGGGTGTTCTAGACAGAGACAGAACAAAATCAGAACGACAGCAGCTGAGGGAGAGGACAAAAAAGCGAAAGGAGCTAGGAAAAGAGACAAGGAGGGAACCAGCAGAGGTCTGTCAGAGCAGGACAGAACAGCAAGGGCAAGCACACACACAACTACTCTCAGAACCATACAACCTATCACACCATCCCAACACACCCTACAATCCATACCCACAGCCTCCACCCAACACCAAGCTATAGAACCCCACAGTATGCCACCAGGTCTCCCACCCTCACAGGCCCCCCAAACCACAGTGTTGGAAAGGAAACTGAAGGTATGGTACACAAACGCTGATGGAATAACAAATAAGTGGGAGGAGTGGCAAGAAAGAGTCAAAGAAGCATCACCGGACATCATAGCTCTCACAGAAACCAAGCTTACAGGTATGATAACAGATGCCATCTTTCCAACGGGATACCAAATCCTGAGGAAAGACAGAGGGAACAGGGGGGGTGGAGGAGTGGCGTTGCTGATCAAAAATCGCTGGAATTTTGATGAGCTGGAGAGAGAAGATAGCGGAGAAGAAAGTGATTACATAGTGGGAACACTTCACTCTGGAGGTCCCAAGGTGGTAATAGCAGTGATGTATAACCCACCACAGAACAGCAGGAGGCCAAGGCAAGAGTACGACGAGAGCAATAGAGCGATGGTTGACACACTAGCTAGAGTGGCCAGAAGAGCTCATGCATGCAGGGCAAAGCTCCTGATCATGGGTGACTTTAACCACAAGGAGATAGATTGGGAGAACTTGGACCCACATGGGGGCCAAGATACTTGGAGGGCTAAGATGATGGAGGTGGTACTGGAGAACTTCATGTACCAACACGTAAGGGACACTACAAGAGAGAGAGGAGAGGATGAACCAGCAAGGCTGGACTTAGTATTCACCTTCAGTAGTGCAGATATCGAGGACATCACATATGAAAGACCCCTTGGGGCCAGTGACCATGTGGTTGTAAGCTTCGAATACACAGTAGAGCTACAAGTGGAGGGAGAAGCAGGAAGGCCAGGACGAATGAAGCCAAACTACAAGAAAGGGGACTACACAGGAATGAGGAACTACCTGAACGGGGTTCAGTGGGACAGAGAACTGGCAGGGAAACCAGTTAATGAGATGATGGAATATGTAGCAATAAAATGCAAGGAGGCTGAGGAGAGGTTTGTACCCAAGGGTAACAGGAGTAATGAAAAAGCCAGGATGAGCCCATGGTTTACCCAAAGGTGCAGGGAGGCAAAAACCAAGTGTGCTAGGGAATGGAAGAAATATAGAAGGCAAAGGACCCAGGAGAATAAGGAGAACAGTCGTAGAGCCAGAAATGAATATGCACAGATAAGAAGGGAGGCCCAAAGACAATATGAAAATGACATAGCAGCGAAAGCCAAATCTGACCCGAAACTGTTGTACAGCCACATCAGGAGGAAAACAACAGTCAAGGACCAGGTAATCAGGCTAAGGAAGGAAGGAGGAGAGACAACAGGAAATGACCGGGAAGTATGTGAAGAACTCAACAAGAGATTCAAAGAAGTGTTCACAGAGGAGACAGAAGGGACTCCAGAAAGACGGAGAGGTGGGGCACACCACCAAGTGCTGGACACAGTGCACACAACCGAGGAAGAAGTGAAGAGGCTTCTGAGTGAGCTAGATACCTCAAAGGCAATGGGGCCAGATAACATCTCCCCATGGGTATTGAGAGAGGGAGCAGAGGCGCTATGTGTACCCCTAACAACAATATTCAATACATCTATCGAAACAGGGAGATTGCCTGAGGCATGGAAGACAGCAAATGTAGTCCCAATCTTTAAAAAAGGAGACAGACATGAAGCATTAAACTACAGACCAGTGTCACTGACGTGTATAGTATGCAAAATCATGGAGAAGATTATCAGGAGAAGAGTGGTGGAACACCTAGAAAGGAATGATCTCATCAACAGCAGCCAGCATGGTTTCAGGGACGGGAAATCCTGTGTCACAAACCTACTGGAGTTCTATGACATGGTGACAGCAGTAAGACAAGAGAGAGAGGGGTGGGTGGATTGCATTTTCTTGGACTGCAAGAAGGCGTTTGACACAGTTCCACACAAGAGATTGGTGCAAAAACTGGAGGACCAAGCAGGGATAACAGGGAAGGCACTACAATGGATCAGGGAATACTTGTCAGGAAGACAGCAGCGAGTCATGGTACGTGGCGAGGTGTCAGAGTGGGCACCTGTGACCAGCGGGGTCCCGCAGGGGTCAGTACACACACACGCACACACACACACACATACACACACATACACATACACACAACGGAGGATTTATGGAGGATTGTGGGTGGGAGGGCGAGGCTAAGACCAACTTTGATGATATATCACACTTACTCGCTCGCCATTTTTGTCATTCTTTTTTCCTCCTCTGCCATCATTTACCTGACCCTGATTCTGGCATAATAAAGCCCAAGGTATATTATGCTTCTGCTTATACTAGAGCGCTAATACTTAGGAAGTCTTCAAAATTCACAGTAGGAAAGAAAACTTACAATTATAAATTTATTTAAAAAATTTGTTTGTTTATATATATATATATATATATATATATATATATATATATATATATATATATATATATATATATATATATATATATATATATATATATATATATATAAGAACACTGCGACTAGCCAAGGCCTCGAACCCATGCTGCTTTGGCCTACCTCATGGTATGCGAAAACTCGTGACGTCATGAGTTTTCGCCCACCATGAGGCAGGCCAAAGCAGCACGGGTTCGAGTCTTTGGCTAGTCGCAGTGTTGCTAATGATCAATACCAATCGTTAGTAGGCACAATATATATATATATATATATATATATATATATATATATATATATATATATATATATATATATATATATATATATATATATATATATATATATATATATATAGTAGGTTGGTAGACAGCAGCCACCCAGGGAAGTACTACCGTCCTGCCAGATGACTGTGAAACAAAAACCTGTAACTGTTTTGCATGATGGTAGGATTGCTGGTTTCTTTTTCTGTCTCATAAACACGCTAGATAACAGGGATATCTTGCTACTCCTACTTACACTTTGGTCACACTTCACAGACACGCACATGCATATATATATATACATACATCTAGGTTTTTCTCCTTTTTCTAAATAGCTCTTGTTCTTCTTTATTTCTTCTATTGTCCATGGGGAAGTGGAAAAGAATCTTTCCTCCGTAAGCCATGCGTGTCGTATGAGGCGACTAAAATGCCGGGAGCAATGGGCTAGTAACCCCTTCTCCTGTAGACATTTACTAAAAAAGAGAAGAAGAAAAACTTTATAAAACTGGGATGCTTAAATGTGCGTGGATGTAGTGCGGATGACAAGAAACAGATGATTGCTGATGTTATGAATAAAAAGAAGTTGGATGTCCTGGCCCTAAGCGAAACAAAGCTGAAGGGGGTAGGAGAGTTTCAGTGGGGGGAAATAAATGGGATTAAATCTGGAGTATCTGAGAGAGTTAGAGCAAAGGAAGGGGTAGCAGTAATGTTAAATGATCAGTTATGGAAGGAGAAAAGAGAATATGAATGTGTAAATTTAAGAATTATGTGGATTAAAGTAAAGGTTGGATGCGAGAAGTGGGTCATAATAAGCGTGTATGCACCTGGAGAAGAGAGGAATGCAGAGGAGAGAGAGAGATTTTGGGAGATGTTAAGTGAATGTATAGGAGCCTTTGAACCAAGTGAGAGAGTAATTGTGGTAGGGGACCTGAATGCTAAAGTAGGAGAAACTTTTAGAGAGGGTGTGGTAGGTAAGTTTGGGGTGCCAGGTGTAAATGATAATGGGAGCCCTTTGATTGAACTTTGTATAGAAAGGGGTTTAGTTATAGGTAATACATATTTTAAGAAAAAGAGGATAAATAAGTATACAAGATATGATGTAGGGCGAAATGACAGTAGTTTGTTGGATTATGTATTGGTAGATAAAAGACTGTTGAGTAGACTTCAGGATGTACATGTTTATAGAGGGGCCACAGATATATCAGATCACTTTCTAGTTGTAGCTACACTGAGAGTAAAAGGTAGATGGGATACAAGGAGAATAGAAGCATCAGGGAAGAGAGAGGTGAAGGTTTATAAACTAAAAGAGGAGGCAGTTAGGGTAAGATATAAACAGCTATTGGAGGATAGATGGGCTAATGAGAGCATAGGCAATGGGGTCGAAGAGGTATGGGGTAGGTTTAAAAATGTAGTGTTAGAGTGTTCAGCAGAACACTCTAACACTACATTTGTGGTTACAGGAAAGTGGGTGCAGGAGGGAAGAGGAGCGATTGGTGGAATGATGATGTAAAGAGAGTAGTAAGGGAGAAAAAGTTAGCATATGAGAAGTTTTTACAAAGTAGAAGTGATGCAAGGAGGGAAGAGTATATGGAGAAAAAGAGAGAGGTTAAGAGAGTGGTGAAGCAATGTAAAAAGAGAGCAAATGAGAGAGTGGGTGAGATGTTATCAACAAATTTTGTTGAAAATAAGAAAAAGTTTTGGAGTGAGATTAACAAGTTAAGAAAGCCTAGAGAACAAATGGATTTGTCAGTTAAAAATAGGAGAGGAGAGTTATTAAATGGAGAGTTAGAGGTATTGGGAAGATGGAGGGAATATTTTGAGAAATTGTTAAATGTTGATGAAGATAGGGAAGCTGTGATTTCGTGTATAGGGCAAGGAGGAATAACATCTTGTAGGAGTGAGGAAGAGCAAGTTGTGAGTGTGGGGGAAGTTCGTGAGGCAGTAGGTAAAATGAAAGGGGGTAAGGCAGCCGGGATTGATGGGATAAAGATAGAAATGTTAAAAGCAGGTGGGGATATAGTTTTGGAGTGGTTGATGCAATTATTTAATAAATGTATGGAAGAGGGTAAGGTACCTAGGGATTGGCAGAGAGCATGCATAGTTCCTTTGTATAAAGGCAAAGGGGATAAAAGAGAGTGCAAAAATTATAGGGGGATAAGTCTGTTGAGTATACCTGGTAAAGTGTATGGTAGAGTTATAATTGAAAGAATTAAGAGTAAGACGGAGAATAGGATAGCAGATGAACAAGGAGGCTTTAGGAAAGGTAGGGGGTGTGTGGACCAGGTGTTTACAGTGAAACATATAAGTGAACAGTATTTAGATAAGGCTAAAGAGGTCTTTGTGGCATTTATGGATTTGGAAAAGGCGTATGACAGGGTGGATAGGGGGGCAATGTGGCAGATGTTGCAAGTGTATGGTGTAGGAGGTAGGTTACTGAAAGCAGTGAAGAGTTTTTACGAGGATAATGAGGCTCAAGTTAGAGTATGTAGGAAAGAGGGAAATTTTTTCCCAGTAAAAGTAGGCCTTAGACAAGGATGTGTGATGTCACCGTGGTTGTTTAATATATTTATAAATGGGGTTGTAAGAGAAGTAAATGCGAGGGTCTTGGCAAGAGGCGTGGAGTTAAAAGATAAAGAATCACACACAAAGTGGGAGTTGTCACAGCTGCTCTTTGCTGATGACACTGTGCTCTTGGGAGATTCTGAAGAGAAGTTGCAGAGATTGGTGGATGAATTTGGTAGGGTGTGCAAAAGAAGAAAATTAAAGGTGAATACAGGAAAGAGTAAGGTTATGAGGATAACAGAAAGATTAGGTGATGAAAGATTGAATATCAGATTGGAGGGAGAGAGTATGGAGGAGGTTAACGTATTCAGATATTTGGGAGTGGACGTGTCAGCGGATGGGTCTATGAAAGATGAGGTGAATCATAGAATTGATGAGGGAAAAAGAGTGAGTGGTGCACTTAGGAGTCTGTGGAGACAAAGAACTTTGTCCTTGGAGGCAAAGAGGGGAATGTATGAGAGTATAGTTTTACCAACGCTCTTATATGGGTGTGAAGCGTGGGTGATGAATGTTGCAGCGAGGAGAAGGCTGGAGGCAGTGGAGATGTCATGTCTGAGGGCAATGTGTGGTGTGAATATAATGCAGAAAATTCGTAGTTTGGAAGTTAGGAGGAGGTGCGGGATTACCAAAACTGTTGTCCAGAGGGCTGAGGAAGGGTTGTTGAGGTGGTTCGGACATGTAGAGAGAATGGAGCGAAACAGAATGACTTCAAGAGTGTATCAGTCTGTAGTGGAAGGAAGGCTGGGTAGGGGTCGGCCTAGGAAAGGTTGGAGGGACGGGGTAAAGGAGGTTTTGTGTGCGAGGGGCTTGGACTTCCAGCAGGCGTGCGTGAGCGTGTTTGATAGGAGTGAATGGAGACAAATGGTTTTTAATACTTGACGTGCTGTTGGAGTGTGAGCAAAGTAACATTTATGAAGGGATTCAGGGAAACCGGCAGGCCGGACTTGAGTCCTGGAGATGGGAAGTACAGTGCCTGCACTCTGAAGGAGGGGTGTTAATGTTGCAGTTTAAAAACTGTAGTGTAAAGCACCCTTCTGGCAAGACAGTGATGGAGTGAATGATGGTGAAAGTTTTTCTTTTTCGGGCCACCCTGCCTTGGTGGGAATCGGCCAGTGCGATAATAAAATATATATATATATATATATATATATATATATATATATATATATATATATATACACACACATATATATATATATATATATATACACACATATATATATATATACATATATATATATATATATATATATATATATATATATATATATATAGATATATATATATATATATATATATATATATATATATATATACATATATATATATATATATATATATATATATATATATATATATATATATATATATATATATATATATATATATATATATATATATATATATATATATATATATATATATATATATATATATATATATATATATATATATATATATATATTTCTCTGTTCTGATTTAATCTATGACGTTATTACATCTATGAAAAGAAAAGTTTAGCTGTATCAATAGCATAGGCAAATTTCTTTTCCCAGTAGAAAATTTTGGGATCGACACACAGGTGTTGGTTGGACGTGCAAATACTTTTGACAAGTGTGATACAACAAGGTTTGTAGAGCAAGTTTGTGTTCTATTTCACTCAATATTGAGTTTTATTAAGGTTTTCCGTCTTCCATACTTGCCATGTCTTTTAATGCACTCTCAATCGTCGACATGCACGCTTATGTTCTTCCTTATAAGCCAGAGCACTCGCAGGTGCTTTCAGACATTGCTATGTTCTCTTACGTGTTCCCCCATCCTGTATTCCATAAGTTCCCATGCGTTTAAATGTATATCCATGTTCCTACCTATATTCTCATGTATTCCAAACACACTAACAACTGCATGGCGATCAGGGGTGAAGTAACTTCCTCAGCATATCAGGTGAAACGTGAAACGAAATAAGTTCTGGTTGAGGCTCATGTTTAATAAACTGTCAGTAGCAAGTTTAAAGGATAGTTTGTCAAGGTACCTGATTACATGCTTCGTGATGGTAACCTTTTAAAGAATTCTGAACGTACCCGCTCTCTGCCACTGAGGAGAAACTCTTGCATTTATACAAAGAAGTCCATCGATTGACTGGTTGTACTTTCATTTATGCTTTACTTTCTTTATGTATTATGCAGGGCTAGGATTATTATTGGAAAGCGCTAAGATCCTATGGGTGCCTGGGGACTGTGAAATATTCAGGTTTAAACCAAGGAATGGTGACAAATTACTGGACATGATATCGACCATGTTCCCAATTAGCTAGATTAATTATATTTATATTATTTTAGCATAAAATTAATTTAAATTGTCCCTGTTACTAAATTTAAAAAAAGTGTAAAAAAATATAGATTATTTTCAAGGGGATCAGAATCTGTTTTCCATCAAATATTCCAGTAAGACGGTACCACTTTATTGACTTAAATACTTGCAAGCAGAACAGTAACGTAAGGTTTTCACTCTGTTTTTCCTGTTAGATTCCTTGTTTTAAGTCGTATCTCGTTGGTCCGTCTTGCTGATCATTTCAAGTAGAATCCTCTTTACACATCATTTAGATCCTTCTGTGCTATTCCGTCCTTGAAACAGCTACGACGTTTCCATCCGACTTGTCTAAGTCGGACCGAAAGTCGTCGTTAGCTTCTCCCCTACGTATGGGTTTTTTGTATATATTTTTTTTAGTTGGGGGTTTGAGCGTTCGAGAGGATCCAGAAGCTTTTAGACCACAGAAGCGAAGATCGCATTCAGTCTTACATTTTTATGCATAAGAATGAATGCTTAATTAACTCCCTCGTTGTGCAGCGATCACACGAGTGTATCTTCTGCCAATCAACACCGTGTTGAGTGGAATAAGTCACGAGGCCTTGTGTCGTCCCTATGGTCAGTTGACGGTTATGACAGTTCACGCCAGAGGACATTGGATAGCTATAAATCAGACATCAACGGATTTGAGCCGCTGAAAGATTTTGTTGTATAATTTATTCCCACTGTGGACAACTAGTGTTGGAGTTTGGTAACTGTCATCAGTCCCTGGGAGAAATGGGAGTGACGCTTGTCTTGCAGAATGTCACTGTGTCACAGAGTAATGCATTTCTGGTCCACGTTTTGTTAATCCTGTAAGGGTCAGCTTACATTCGCCAGGTGAGTGTGTGCTTCCTCGATTTTTTTTCTTTCTCCAAGTGTGAAAAAACAGAAAAACTCTATTAGTAAAAAGACATGCTGGAAAACACACACACACACACACACACACACACACACACACACACACACACACACACACACACACACACACATGGGATTTTCAAGAATAAGTCCTGATCAAAGAGGCTGATCAGGTCATGACTGAACAGGAATCAGTGTGAATACCTTGGGGAGATTCCTGTGCAGCAAGAAGACATTCCAGTGCATCGTTTCAACGTAAATAGTGGAAGTGTTGTGGAGTTTGTAAAGGTTGATGACTGGTGGTAGTGGGGAAGATGGCCAATATGTGTAGGGCAGGACAAGGCCTACACCGGGCATGGGTGCCAGCCACATATATACAAACCTCGAAAGGCCTCCAGAAATACATCTACTTCCAGCACCAGGCGCTATGCTTCCAGTTACCGTAGAACTGAATATGTGTCGATGTGGGGAGCAATGTGGTGTTGAAAAGTAAAGATGTCGGAACCAGTCAGTGCCTCCTTCCCCACGCCATGGGGGAGAGAGAAGGAGGCAGGATGTGTAGGTGCAGATGAGGGAATACACTGGTTTTAAGCAGTACACATACCAACATATTTTATGATGTGCATGGGAAACAAATGTTGTATTCATTGTAAGGAAGACAGTGTGGGTATCATATAGTGTGCAAACCGTGTGTAATGTACAGTGTCTCCCCGCACCCCTCCCGGGCTATCCCCACGTGTTGTGTACAGTGACACCCGCGCCTCCCTTACCTCGCACATCGGTTCCCCCACCCAACTACCTGCGCCTCCACCACTGGCATCGAGCATAAGAAACATTAGTTAGGCAGATCGTTTAGCTGAATATTTAGGCTTCTGTTAGTGTGCAGTATTAAAGTGAATCTCCACAGCTATAGTACTGAATCCCAGAGCTTGTACGTACAATAATTAATGTTTTCCTTAGTATCTTTGCTTATACTGACTGAGGAGTAGTGGCAGATGTGTGCCTTTACGTTTTAATTTTAGTTTTGGTTTAGAGGGTTATTGTTGTCGTTGTTTTTCGTTGTTAGTAGTACAAGAGCAATAGTAGTAGTAGTAGTAGTAGTAGTAGTAGTAGTAGCAAAATTTTTGTTAGTATTAGCGGTAGTAAAAGTAATAACTGTAAAAACTTGTAATAACTGTAGTAATAGTAATAACTAGCAATAATTTTAGTAAGAGTAATAGCAGTATTAATAGTATCAGTTGCAGTAGTAATAGTTGTAGCCGTACTAGTAATAGTATTAGTAGCAGGAGTAGTAGTAGTAATAGTAGAAGTAGTAGTAGTAGTCGTACTAGAAATAGTAGTAGTAGAAGAAATGGTAGTAGTAGTAGTAGCAGTAGCAGTAGAAGTAGTAGTAGTAGTGGTAGTAGTAGTAGAAGTAGTAGTAGTCTTACTAGTAATAAGTGTAGAAGTAGTCGTACTAGTAACAGTAGTAGTAGTTGTTGTTGTACTAATAACAGTAATAGTAGTAGTAGTAGTAGTTGTAGTAATTGTAGAAGTAGTAGTAGTAGTAGTAGTAGTTGTTGTACTAGTAATAGTAGTTGAAGTAGTAGTAGTAATAGTAGAAGTAGTAGTACTAGTAATAATAGAAGTATTAGTAGTAATAGTAATAGAAGAAGTATCAGTAGTAGTAGTAGTCGTACTAATAGTAGTAGAAGTAGTCGTACTAGTAGTAGAAATAGTCGTACTAGCAGTAGTAGTAGTCGTACTAGCAGTACACTTACTAATACATCTACAACTATTAATTTTAATATATTATTAAAATAACTATTATTTTTATCAATTCTCTTCTGTTAACCTTTAACTCGAAATGTTCTAACAACGGCAGTGGAATGGAAGGCAGCCAGATTCAGCCCGAAGAAATGAGGCTTAGCACCAGCTCCATGGATCAAGAGCCCTTCACCAGCACCAAGGATAGAGACGTGACTGTACTCCCTGACCTGCGCCACTAGCTCCGATTACAGCTAATTGCCTATTAAAAGAAGTAATTACTGTCTGAATGAGCTGATTACATTACAGGTTTGGCTTCGTGTTGCTTGTTTGTTACGTTTAATTACGTTTCACGTCATTATGAATGTAATTTATGAAGTAGAGAGCTTGGGTAATATTGTGAACTGGGCAGGTACTTCAAGCAAAGGTTTGAACAAAGGTGGGGGGACAAAGGTGCTGATAAATATATGGGGACAAAGGTGGGGACAAGGGTACTGACAAAGGTGCTGACGAAGGTGTTGACAAAGATGCTCACAAAGGTGCTGACGAAGGTGCTGACAAAGGTGCAGACAAAGGTACTTAAAAAAGGTACTTATAATGGTACTTAGAAAGGTGCTGACAAAGGTGTTGACAAAGGTACTCACAAAGGTGTTGACAAAGGTACTCACAAAGGTGCTGACAAAGGTGCTGACGAAGGTGCTGACAAAGGTGCAGACAAAGGTACTTAAAAAAGGTACTTATAATGATACTTAGAAAGGCGCTGACAAAGGTGCTGACAAAGATACTTACAAAGGTGTTGACAAAGGTGCTGACAAAGGTACTCACAAAGGTGCTGACAAAGGTGGAAATAAATGTATAACAAAGACACTGTTTTTTTTTCAAAAACATAAATACAGAAATACACTTATATTCGCAGGACCTTAATTAACGCATTTAAAAAGTTGCAATCGACTAATCCTATGATGAGTTGAGTTACAACGGTCCTGTGATAAGTTAACAACGGTACTGTAATAAGTTAACGGTACTAAGTTAACGGTACTGTGATAATTTAACGGTACTAAGTTAACGGTACTGTGATAAGTTAACGGTACTGTAATAAGTTAACGGTACTGTGATAAGTTAACGGTATTGTGATAAGTTAACAACGGTACTGTGATAAGTTAACGGTATTGTGATAAGTTAACAACGGTACTGTGATAAGTTAACGGTATTGTGATAAGTTAACAACGGTACTGTGATAAGTTAACAACGGTACTGTGATAAGTTAACGGTACTGTGATAAGTTAACAACGGTACTGTGATATGTTAACGGTACTGCGATAAGTTAACAACGGTAAGTTAACACCGGTACTGTGATAAGTTAACAACGGTACTGTGATAAGTTAACGGTACTGTGATAAGTTAACAACGGTACTGTGATATGTTAACGGTACTGCGATAAGTTAACAACGGTAAGTTAACACCGGTACTGTGATAAGTTAACACCGGTACTGTGATAAGTTAACAACGGTACTGTGATAAGTTAACAACGGTACTGTGATGAGTTGGTCCTCTACTAAGAGAATCGGAAATAAAGACGCTGGAACCAGACATTCCATAACTACAACGTTTCTTTCAAGGCTTGTCTTTATCATGTATACAGAAATAAGTAAGATTCTCTACTACAAGCCTCTGTTTCCTTCTCTATTTCCAACTGTTGGCTTTTATCACTGCACTGTCTATCCTTGTGTGCGTGCGTGTGCGTGTGTGTGTGTGTGTGTGTGTGTGTGTGTGTAATTACTACATCAAAGTATAAAAGCTAACTTGATCTTCCTAACACAATGAAGCGCAATTATCGTATCCATCCTTATTAATGTCACCTTAAGGCGTATTTAAATTATTTTAAGTCACTGTGGGTAAGAAAATATAATTATTTGGAAAAAATAATCAGTGGACAAACGTAACATTTCTGTTCTCGTTTGTAGACCACTTCAGAAAAGAGTCTCCGCACGAGGACCACTCTAGTGAAGGCTCTCCACTTGAGGGCCACTTCAGTAAAGAGATACGAAGAGGATAGTGGTCTGTACCGTAACATGGCGATGTTATCGGTCATCTGATGTCACCTCTCATCTGATGTTACCTGTCATCTGACCTTACCTGTTATCTGATACAGCTTACCATCTGATGTCACTTGTCATCTGATGTTACCTGTCATTTGATATCACCTGTCATCTGATGTTACCTGTTATCTGATGTCACCTGTCATCTGATGTTACTTGTCATCTGATGTTACCTGTCTTTGACGTCACCTGTCATCTGATGTTACCTGTCATTTGATTTTACACCTGTCATCTGATGTCACCTGTTATTTGATGTCACCTGTCGTCTGGCGTCAGCTGCCGTCTGATGTTACCTATTATTTGATGTCACCTGTTATTTAATGTCACCTGTCATCTGATGTTACCTGTCCTTTGATGTCACCTGTCATCTGATGTCACCTGTTATTTGATGTCACCTGTCATCTGATATCACCTGTCATCTGATGTCACCTGTCATCTGATATCACCTGTCATCTGATGTCACCTGTCATCTGATATCACCTGTCATCTGATGTCACCTGTCATCTGATATCACTTGTCATCTGATGTCACCTGTCATCTGATATCACCTGTCATCTGATAGTAGTCACCTGTCACTTGTGCGAAAGATAGAGGTAACTGCGTCAGGTTATGCTTACAGTATATTACTCGGAAAATTATATTTAGTCAAAGGATTCACTGGTTAAAGGAAGTGTTAAAAGTTTGAACAATTATAATTCAAATTTAATTATTTTGTTATTGCTGATTTTTTTGGGGGGAGGGGGGGGAATAATAATAGAATTCTTGCAGGGAATTTAGAACATTCTTTACCCTTTAATTAACTTAAAACTGAACGTTTTGACTATATATGCATGTTTGTGGCCGAATGTGTCCCGAAATCGTGGCGTTTAGGCCTCATCCTATGTGCGAAATGCAAACATCAAAACCCTTGAGAAAGAGGAGGTGGAGGAGGCGACTGAAGAGGTGAAAGAAGAGGAGGAGGAAGAGATGAGGGAGGAGCAAGGAGAGAGGGAATTTGTACAGACACATGATGAAGGGAACCCAAAGCACAGCTAAACAATTTCCACTCACCAGTGGTGAATACGCTTCAGGGGGGAGCTGACCATATACAAACACCAGCGCATTATTTCAAGGAGAGATATAGAAACAATTGGTTTTGGGGTGAGAGCTGCAAGTTATCTGTCAGCCTGAGCTCCTGCAGAGACTAATGGTTGCTGCTGGGAGAGGTCGACGACGCAAGTTAGTGCGAGGCAAAAATGTTTGAAATGTGGGGATACGAGAGAAGGGCTTCTTGTCTTTTTTTTTTTACCATGCTGGGGAGGGCAAAGTTGCAAGTACATATTAAACTAATTGAATTTGTAGGTCCTGGTGATGGAATAACAGGAAGATGGAAATGAGAGTAGAGAGATAAAGAGAGCTTGATGAGGAACTACCATATGATATATAAAAATTTATACACAGGATGCATACACCGTGAAGTGTATACGTCTCAGTATTAACTTTAACCTCTAAAGTAGGAACTAATGTCAAATTGTCTGGTGGTGAATGTAGATATGTTGTCCGACGCTCGTGTAGCCGAAAGGCTGTAAACTACCT
>NC_091303.1:10901661-10906661 GCF_038502225.1 Cherax quadricarinatus
CCAGTCACTAGCATCAAGGCACCCTTCTCCCCTAAGCTGAAAACCTAAGATGCGATATTTAGAGAAAAACACTTAAATAGCCCCACACCCACCCTTCACAGGTAGGGAGGGGGTGTTGGGCAGGTGGAAGGTTCTTGATCTTAGGAATTAGAGGTCTTCTCACCCTCCTTGGATCAAACCTGATCGTCTTATTCCTCAAGCGCTCTATAACCCTTATGGAATTAACACTTTCTTATGAATGCAATACTACTACTACTACTACTAATAATAATAATAATTAAATCAATAAGCATTCATTCAGTAATCCCGCAATTAATCTTATTTTCTTTATTTTGTTTCTTCACTGAGAATATTTGTGAATAATAGATGCCGATTTTTTTCCTTTATATCTCTATTTTATTCCTCGTTGCTTTCTCTCCATTTTCCTTCTTTTATGTCTTTATCTGTTTTGTAATACTGACAGTTCCAAACTATTCATATTATTAGATAAAACTTCAAACTTTTATGTTCCACATATAACCAGCCTTCGCATTCAAGTCACAAGATATCTAAGAGAAAAAATCTTTTAAAAAAGTTATCTAAGGAAATGATGGAATAAACATTAGATGAAATATAAAAAAAATAAACTTTCCGCAAAATTTATTTCGTGGAATCACCAGTGTGCAGAGTGTATCTAAATTGGTTTTCAAGATAACACTGAAATTCTTAAGTCAGACAAAACGAAGAAGAAATAAGGAATACATTTATTCACTGGGTGTTCTGGCTCACGTTGGCCACCAGTAACCTCATCAATTGTGACCGAAGGGAAACGTATTCATTGTGATGATCTTGGCATCATTAGTGGAGTATTATTATTGGTAGTTCTCGCTGAGTCGTCCTCCGATACTATACTCAAGTGTGACCAAGGTTACTCTGTTCCTTTTGACGATGGCTCGTAAATGGCTAGCTGAATTGCATTGTTTCAGCTTCATCGATTACACTAGGGCCATTAGGGCTGTATTTAACCTGTGATTCACAAGGAAATGATATTTTAATCCCCAAAATAGGGATTCACGTAAACTCTCAGTACGTATACACATCCCTCGGTGAGGATAACTTTGCTAGTAATTAGGTGCTCAAGAGAAAGCAATTTGTTCTACTCAACGATTATGGTTCGTAATTGGTAATTGCTTGTGAGAAAGTCACTATAATGAAACGACGTCTCTGGATGAAATGTCATATACTATACAACGCCTTATGTCATCGTTCGTTGTCTTTGTAACTGCTGCTGCTGAAAATTTAAAATCCAGCTTTTGGCCATATATCGAGGAAAGCGCGCGAATGATGTCCTATAAGTCGTCCTATTGATCCACTTTTTCCTTTATGGAATTTCAGCAATTCGAATTGAATATCTCATGTGATGTCTTCCAGAGGATGCACAGGTACCGATCAAAACCACGTGTGCTAAATTAGACACATTTATGTTCTGATGTTCCATTAAAGAATTTAGACAGTAGGTGAAAGAAGAGAATTGGTCTCTACCACCATCCCTGGCTACAGTCATTCTTCAACCCAGGTTATAATATCAAAGTCCTCGGCAGCATAAACACTACCGCTGTTGCACTACACAGTGCTGCGGCCAGACCCTTCCTCAACTGTCTCCTCATGCTACATGAGATACTAACCAATGTACGCTCTGCCAGGGCTCGTCCAGCACGAGTTACATATCTACGAACACTCTGTCCTGCAGGGCTCATCTATCACGAGTTACAGACCCACGCACACACTACCAGGATTAATTCAGAACTTGTTACATGCTCAAGTGCACCCTGCTAGGAATTATCCAGCACTAGTTACATACTTACACCCTATCAGGACTCTTCCAGAAAGAGTTACAGGCCAACGTACACTTTTCCAGGACTCATCCAGTACGAGTTACTGACGTACAAACACAAACTGTCAGTACTCGACCAGGACAAATTACCTACGTATACGTGCAACCCTGCCGCCACAACCATTCATCTCAAACCCAGCAGTCATACGGTTTCGATATGGAATTGGACTCGTTTACCTTCCGATCTTGATTCATGATCAACAAACATAACTAAGCCTTCAAACAGTTACTAATTACTTAAGTCCAATCACTGCCATCCAGAATCCAATTACCTAGTAGCCAAAACATCCGGAAATAACTACAGATGAAACTTAAATTATATATATATATATATATATATATATATATATATATATATATATATATATATATATATATATATATATATATGTATGTATGTATGTATATATATATATATATATATATATATATATATATATATATATATGTGTGTGTGTATGTGTGTGTGTGTGTGTGCGCTCTAAAGTTCCTCAAAGAGCTAGGTGAAAAGCTCATCATAGAAACCAAGGACCACAGGGCGACCAGCTTCCTCTTTCAGAGACTCAGTGTTGCGATCCAGAGAGGAAATGCCTGCAGCATTCTGGGCATGCAGCCCACCGCAGGGGAGCTGGACGAAGTATTCGAGATGTAGCTCTGAGTTACCTATGTTGTTTTACTTTCTGTTGTATTTTTGTGAATGTTTGGCCTGTATATATATATATATATATATATATATATATATATATATATATATATATATATATATATATATATATATATATATGCAAAACAACCACTCTGAAAGAATAGAGAAATTCCAAGCGCTTTCGTGACTACTCACATTATCAAGGAACTATGAAAGTAAAGCATTCAAGGAAGCTATATAAGGGGTCTGGCCAGCACCTCACTATCAGATCTCACAACGGTTAAACACCTGACGCGCGCCGACCCAACTTGGATAGGTCCTTTGCACAACTCACCCCACAAACTATTCTACCCAAGAAAATTTAAAAATTATTTTTTGTCCAGTGTATTATTAAATTCTTCCCAAATTCTATTAATTATAAATGGATTTAATTTATATAAACCAAAGGAAATATTCATATTATTGTCAAAACTGATTTTTATGAAACAAGATTCAATTATATTCCTGTCGACCATGGACTTGCTTGATACTACTTTCTCAACTTTTTGAAAATCAATTGGATGGTTAAAATCTCTTACATGAATAAATAGAGCATTGGAATCTTGTCCAGTTCAAATGCTATATTTATGTTGTTTTAATCTTAGTTCGAGATTTTTACCAGTTTGACCGTAATAAACTTTATCGCAAATTTTACAAGGAATCTTATAGACACATCCATCAGCATTTTGGGGGGAATTCTTTATCAAAAGTTTTTTCTACTGTATCAAGATTTTTGAATACAACTTTAATATTAAAAGTCTTAAGAAGAGAAGGCATATCAACCAAGTTTTCATGGTAAGAGAGAACCAACATATTTTTAGTTGAATAAGGCTGGTTGTCCCTTTTTGGATTGTAAAAAGTATTTCTAGCAACTTTAAAAGATTTATCAATTACATTTCTTGGTGTTTAACCGTTGTGGGATCTGATAGTGAGGTGCTGGCCAGACCCTTTATATAGCTTCCTTGGATGCTTTACTTTCATAGTTCCTTGATAATGTGAGTAGTCACGAAAGCGCTTGGAATTTATCTATTCTTTCAGAATGGTTGTTTTGCATATTCTGAAATCACCTGTTTACTGTGATCTTATTGCATATATATATATATATATATATATATATATATATATATATATATATATATATATATATATATATATATATATATATATATATATATATATATATATATATATATATATATATATGGACATCAGCGATGAAGGCCTCAAGAATAAATGTGAATAAATTTCTGATTATCAAAGAGCAGTATAAATTGTTGACGATAGAGAAAAGATATACGAAGAAAAAAGTATTCCAGACAAAGTCATCATATTCTCCTGGCTGTCCAGATTAAGTCTACGGACATTGCGTTTCACGTTTCATTACTCTATTTTCTCAAATGCGCATATACAAACAGCTACTCCCAAGGAAATTAGCGGAAGCAGAGTAATAGAGAAAGCAGGAGCAGTAACAGTTAATGTACTAGTGTACTGGCTGCTCTCTTCGCATTAAATCCAAACATCTTTTTTATTCTTCACCCCCTTCTTCATCTATTTTATTAATCTACCTCACCGTTTTCTAATTTTGTTTCCATTTTATCTTTCTCTTCCTTTGTCTTTTCTTATTTCTCGTTCCCTCCCAGTGTTCTTGGCAGGATAGTCACCGAAATACAGAATCTTCAAGAGTTCACGGAAAATGGTAAAAGATTGGTATATAATGACAGGTTGAGATATATTTTTATAGAAACATTTCAGTCCTAACGCCTTGGGATTTGGGACGTTGGAGTGACAAAGGTCCCAGGATTGAAATGCTTCTATAATACAATGCCTTAAATACATATACATATTTCTTTAACTACGCCTTTTAGAAAATCTTAATCTCTACTGACCCTGTACACGATCCAGACAAGTTTAATAAATGTAAATCAAAATTTGAAATATTGGATTTAAGTTAGACAAACTGGGAATAATTATACTATATTTAAAAATCACTAGTTTGACAATATTTATGGAAGAGGGGATTAAACCACCAAATAGTATTACTACTGAATTAATAATAAATAGGAGAAACGTGTGTAGGGATGGGTGGATGTTATAACTGCAGACCACGCATCTATAGGCCTACTCAGTACTCTTCTTTCTCTGTCAATAATGAAAAACCTATGCTGAGTTGCAGGAACTATAATAATAATAATAATAATAATAATAATAATAATAATAATAATAATAATAATAATAACGGCGAGTCTTTATTATAAATTTTCTTAAAAAGAGTTAGTTCTCCCCACTCACCTTTTGAGCGAAACGTTGAGCAATAAAAGCTTGCTATATCTATTTCACGGTGGTAATGGGCTCAGCATTTCTCCATGTGACGCTGGTAATGAATATCATGAGCACAGATATCGCTACACACTCACCTTCATCTTACCTATGTTCCTAACACCC
>NC_091303.1:10911661-10926661 GCF_038502225.1 Cherax quadricarinatus
GTTGCTGTGATGAGCTTTTCACCCAGCTCTCTGAGGAACTTTAGAGCACACTTGCCCCATGCTCCAAGGGTCTCTGACCTTACTGGGATGAAGTTATCCAACGGGGCAGGTCTACCTATTTGCGGATCTTCTGGGTCTCTCAGTAAGTGACGGCTCCACCCCCGTCAACTTCAGATTATGGCAAGTAGGTGTTCGCCAACGTGGCAGCACAGGTGCAGTCCCAGGCAATTTGTTTACCATCCTTCCAGGGTAGCATAGTGGCTCCATCTGTATGCTCTCGACTTCCGTCAGACCTCCATACTTGGGGCTCCCGTTGGGCTGGGTAAAGGCTGTGGCGAGACTTCTCTTTGTGATGTAGTTCAGCTGGGCTTGTGAGGTCTCTGGGGAGACCTAATTTAACCAATTATATGGTCACGCCTTGGCAAACGTCTGTAGCCACGCCCACGTCTGAGGTCTTTCGTTCTTGACGGCGTCAGACCTACGCGTCAGGTCGCACACGTGGTTGTGGAGGGTGCTTGGGCCACCATAAAAGCCCAAGGAAGAGCATGATCAAGAGATTCGAGCGGAGCTGCTGCTGGGGTGCAGAGCTCCTGAGCAGAGATTCGAGCGGAGCTGCTGTTGGGGTGCAGAGCTCCTGAGCAGAGATTCGAGCGGAGCTGCTTCTGGGGTGCAGAGCTCGGGAGAAGCTGCTGAAGTCTCTGGAGGAGACTGTTGGAGGCATTGGGCAGAGTACTGGCTTGGCGCAGTACTCGTGCTTGGGACCTGTGGCTTAGTTCCTGTAGTGAACTGTCCTCTGTACTATATTGTAAGTTGCCGTGTTCCTCCCTTAAGTCAATGTGACCTGACCTGACTAGGTTTGGTGCATTGGCTTAAGCCGGTAGGAGACTTGGACCTGCCTCGCATGGGCCAGTAGGCCTTCTGCAGTGTTCCTTCGTTCTTTTGTTCTTATGTTCTCGTCAAGTTGATTGTGTTCCCTGTCTCACTGCTTATACATACCATCCCACTTATCTAAACCACAATAATGTTCTCCTGTTCCCAAATATATTATTGTACAAGGACTTAATAATAAACTGTGTTTGAGTAGAATAGTAATATTCACTGTCCCCGTTATTTATTCATTAGTTTATTTCAGTTAAAGTAGTGAGAGGGTGAGTAGTGTGGAGTGGTGGGTAGAGTAATGAGAGGTGAAATTGTAGTCACCAGTGACCTCACATTACCTACCTACCGCTCACCTACCTCCGCACTCATCCCTCCTACTGCCTCGCCTGTCCCCTACCTACTGACTCCCTCCGCAGATGACTATGTGGTCGGCTAGGAAAAAATATTTCAATATTAAATTATTGTAAACTTATCTAAAATATATTTAGTTGGTTTAGACTAAGTTAAATTGAGCTTGTTATAATAATGTTACGTTAGTTTACTAAGGTTCTTTTGGTACAAAATTATTATTTACATTAACATAAATGAAAAAAATATATCTTTAAAAGTAAAAGAGAAAATTTCAGAAAGGACTTAATTTAAATGAGCTCTCACTAATTGACCAATTTTATCTATTCGGTACGACATTATATATATATATATATATATATATATATATATATATATATATGTATATATATATACATATATATATATGTGTATATATATATACATATAGGTAGTAGGTTGGTAGACAGCAACCACCCAGGGAAGTACTACCGTCCTGCCAGATGACTGTGAAACAGAAACCTGTAACTGTTTTGCATGATGGTAGGATTGCTGGTTTCTTTTTCTGTCTCATAAACACGCTAGATAACAGGGATATCTTGCTACTCCTACTTACACTTTGGTCACACTTCACAGACACGCACATGCATATATATATACATACATCTAGGTTTTTCTCCTTTTTCTAAATAGCTCTTGTTCTTCTTTATTTCTTCTATTGTCCATGGGGAAGTGGAAAAGAATCTTTCCTCCGTAAGCCATGCGTGTCGTATGAGGCGACTAAAATGCCGGGAGCAATGGGCTAGTAACCCCTTCTCCTGTAGACATTTACTAAAAAAGAGAAGAAGAAAAACTTTATAAAACTGGGATGCTTAAATGTGCGTGGATGTAGTGCGGATGACAAGAAACAGATGATTGCTGATGTTATGAATGAAAAGAAGTTGGATGTCCTGGCCCTAAGCGAAACAAAGCTGAAGGGGGTAGGGGAGTTTCAGTGGGGGGAAATAAATGGGATTAAATTTGGAGTATCTGAGAGAGTTAGAGCAAAGGAAGGGGTAGCAGTAATGTTAAATGATCAGTTATGGAAGGAGAAAAGAGAATATGAATGTGTAAATTCAAGAATTATGTGGATTAAAGTAAAGGTTGGATGCGAAAAGTGGGTCATAATAAGCGTGTATGCACCTGGAGAAGAGAGGAATGTAGAAGAGAGAGAGAGATTTTGGAAGATGTTAAGTGAATGTATAGGAGCCTTTGAACCAAGTGAGAGAGTAATTGTGGTAGGGGACCTGAATGCTAAAGTAGGAGAAACTTTTAGAGAGGGTGTGGTAGGTAAGTTTGGGGTGCCAGGTGTAAATGATAATGGGAGCCCTTTGATTGAACTTTGTATAGAAAGGGGTTTAGTTATAGGTAATACATATTTTAAGAAAAAGAGGATAAATAAGTATACAAGATATGATGTAGGGCGAAATGACAGTAGTTTGTTGGATTATGTATTGGTAGATAAAAGACTGTTGAGTAGACTTCAGGATGTACATGTTTATAGAGGGGCCACAGATATATCAGATCACTTTCTAGTTGTAGCTACACTGAGAGTAAAAGGTAGATGGGATACAAGGAGAATAGAAGCATCAGGGAAGAGAGAGGTGAAGGTTTATAAACTAAAAGAGGAGGCAGTTAGGGTAAGATATAAACAGCTATTGGAGGATAGATGGGCAAATGAGAGCATAGGCAATGGGGTCGAAGAGGTATGGGGTAGGTTTAAAAATGTAGTGTTAGAGTGTTCAGCAGAAGTTTGTGGTTACAGGAAAGTGGGTGCGGGAGGGAAGAGGAGCGATTGGTGGAATGATGATGTAAAGAGAGTAGTAAGGGAGAAAAAGTTAGCATATGAGAAGTTTTTACAAAGTAGAAGTGATGCAAGGAGGGAAGAGTATATGGAGAAAAAGAGAGAGGTTAAGAGAGTGGTGAAGCAATGTAAAAAGAGAGCAAATGAGAGAGTGGGTGAGATGTTATCAACAAATTTTGTTGAAAATAAAAAAAAGTTTTGGAGTGAGATTAACAAGTTAAGGAAGCCTAGAGAACAAATGGATTTGTCAGTTAAAAATAGGAGAGGAGAGTTATTAAATGGAGAGTTAGAGGTATTGGGAAGATGGAGGGAATATTTTGAGGAATTGTTGAATGTTGATGAAGATAGGGAAGCTGTGATTTCGTGTATAGGGCAAGGAGGAATAACATCTTGCAGGAGTGAGGAAGAGCCAGTTGTGAGTGTGGGGGAAGTTCGTGAGGCAGTAGGTAAAATGAAAGGGGGTAAGGCAGCTGGGATTGATGGGATAAAGATAGAAATGTTAAAAGCAGGTGGGGATATAGTTTTGGAGTGGTTGGTGCTATTATTTAATAAATGTATGGAAGAGGGTAAGGTACCTAGGGATTGGCAGAGAGCATGCATAGTTCCTTTGTATAAAGGCAAAGGGGACAAAAGAGAGTGCAAAAATTATAGGGGGATAAGTCTGTTGAGTATACCTGGTAAAGTGTATGGTAGAGTTATTATTGAATGAATTAAGAGTAAGACGGAGAATAAGATAGCAGATGAACAAGGAGGCTTTAGGAAAGGTAGGGTGTGTGAACCAGGTGTTTACAGTGAAAAATATAAGTGAACAGTATTTAGATAAGGCTAAAGAGGTTTTTGTGGCATTTATGGATTTGGAAAAGGCGTATGACAGGGTAGATAGGGAGGCAATGTGGCAGATGTTGCAGGTGTAGAGTATAGGAGGTAGGTTACTGAAAGCAGTGAAGAGTTTTTACGAGGATAGTGAGGCTCAAGTTAGAGTATGTAGGAAAGAGGGAGATTATTTCCCAGTAAAGTAGGCCTTAGACAAGGATGTGTGATGTCACCGTGGTTGTTTAATATATTTATAGATGGGGTTGTAAGAGAAGTAAATGCGAGGGTCTTGGCAAGAGGCGTGGAGTTAAAAGATAATCTCACATAAAGTGTGAGTTGTCACAGTTGCTCTTTGCTGATGACACTGTGCTCTTGGGAGATTCTGAAGAGAAGTTGCAGAGGTTGGTGGATGAATTTGGTAGGGTATGTAAAAGAAGAAAATTAAAAGTGAATACAGGAAAGAGTAAGGTTATGAGTATAACAAAAAAATTAGGTGATGAAAGATCGGATATCAGATTGGAGGGAGAGAATATGGAGGAAGTGAATGTATTCAGATATTTGGGAGTAGACGTGTCAGCTGATGGGTCTATGAAAGATGAGGTGAATCATAGAATTGATGAGGGGAAAAGGGTGAGCGGTGCACTTAGAAGTCTGTGGAGACAAAGAACTTTGTCCTTTGAGGCAAAGAGGGGAATGTATGAGAGTATAGTTTTACCAATGCTCTTATATGGGTGTGAAGCATGGGTGATGAATGTGGCAGTGAGGAGAAGGCTGGAGGCAGTGGAGATGTCATGTCTGAGGGCAATGTGTTGTGTGAATATAATGCAGAGAATTCGTAGTTTGGAAGTTAGGAGAAGGTGCGGGATTGCCAAAACTGTTGCCCAGAGGGCTGAGGAAGGGTTGTCGAGGCGGTTCGGACATGTAGAGAGAATGGAGCGAAACAGAATGACTTCAAGAGAGTATCAGTCTGTAGTGGAAGGAAGGCGGGGTAGGGGTCGGCCTAGGAAAGGTTGGAGGGAGGGGGTAAAGGAGGTTTTGTGTGCGAGGGGGTTGGATTTTCAGCGGGCATGCGTGAGCGTGTTTGATAGGAGTGAATGGAGACAAATGGTTTTTAATACTTGACGTGCTGTTGGAGTGTGAGCAAAGTAACATTTATGAAGGGGTTCAGGGAAACCGGCAGGCCGGACTTGAGTCCTGGAGATGGGAAGTACAGTGCCTGCACTCTGAAGGAGGGGTGTTAATGTTGCAGTTTAAAAACTGTAGTGTAAAGCACCCTTCTGGCAAGACAGTGATGGAGTGAATGATGGTGAAAGTTTTTCTTTTTCGGGCCACCCTGCCTTGGTGGGAATAGGCCAATGTGTTAATAATATATATATATATATATATATATATATATATATATATATATATATATATATATATATATATATATATATATATATATATATATATATATATATATATATATATATATATATATATATATATATATATATATATATATATATATATATATATATATATATATATATACACACACAGTATTTATCCTAAACCTTACAGTATAAAATACAGTACTAACAGCATAAAAAGTAAAGTAAAACATGAAATACCAAAATAAAACAATAAAATAAAGTCATTACAAAAATGTTTTGTTGATATTCAGTAGTAAAGTTTGACTTACGACCATTTCCCAAAGAACACAAACAGTCCCACTGGGACAAACCGATCATGGAAAAAGTCGCCAACAAAATGCTCTCCAACGCCTCAGGAAAGGACAAAGCTCGTCTCCTGGCAGTGAAGGCTCCACACTCAGGAGATTTCCTGTTAGCTGTTCCCAATTCCTCCTTGGGCACTCGACTAAACCCACAGGCCATTCGGACTGGTGTTGCTCTTCGCCTAGCCGCCCCCATCCTCACCGAACATAGGTGTATTTGCGGCAGGGGGACAGCTGATCAATTCGGAATTCATGGTCTCGTGTGTCACACAGCAGAGGGGAAGTATGCCAGGCATGAGGAGGTCAATGACATCATAAAGAGAAGCCTCGCCACAGCCCGTTGTCCAGCTCAACGGGAACCCCAAGTGCAGAGGTCTGACGGAAGTCTAAAGCGTCCTGATGGAGCCACTATGCTACCTTGGAAGGATGGAAAGCAGATTGCCTGGGACTACACATGTGCCGCCACATTGGCAGACACCTACTTGCCATACTCCGTAGTGGAAGGGGGTGGAGCTGCCAGCCACAGGGAGACCCAGAAGATCCGCAAATATGAAGACCTTCCCCCTTGCTATAACTTCATCCCAATAGGGTCGGAGACCCTTGTAGCATGGGGCAAGTGTGCTCTAAAGTTCCTAATAGAGCTGGGTGAAAAGCTCATCATAGAAACCAAGGACCACAGGGCGACCAGCTTCCTCTTTCAGAGACTCAGTGTTGCGATCCAGAGAGGAAATGCCTGCAGCATTCTGGGCACGCGGCCCACCGCCGGGGAGCTGGACGAAGTATTCGAGATGTAGCTCTGAGTTACCTACGTTGTTTTACTTTCTATCGTATTTTTGTGAATGTTTTGTCAATGTATTTTGTCTTTAAATAAAATATATATAAAATATAGGGGGTGGTAGGAGAAAATTCTCAAACAGCTTCAGGGAGAACCTTGAGTTTTCCCTGAAGCAAGTTTATTCTTTTCTCTGAGGATGAGGGTCCCTATAACAGTTCTAGAGGTGGTACCTCCCTATATTATATATATATATATATATATATATATATATATATATATATATATATATATATATATATATATATGTATATGTATATATATATATATATATATATATATATGTAATGTTAGATAGCAGAAGTTTGTGGTTACAAGAAATATATATATATATATATATAGTGATAAGAGGGAAGAGTATATGGAGAAAAACAGAGAGGTTAAGAGAGTGGTGAAGCAATGTAAAAAGAGAGCAAATGAGAGAGTGAGTGAGATGTTATCAACAAATTTTGTTGAAAATAAGAAAAAATTTTGGAGTGAGATTAACAAGTTAAGGAAGTCTAGAGAACAAATGGATTTGTCAGTTAAAAGTAGGAGAGGAGAGTTATTAAACGGAGAGTTAGAGGTATTGGGAAGATGGAGGGAATATTTTGAGGAATTGTTAAATGTTGATGAAGATAGGGAAGCTGTGATTTCGTGTATAGGGCAAGGAGGAATAACATCTTGTAGGAGTGAGGAAGAGCCAGTTGTGAGTGTGGGGGAAGTTCGTGAGGCAGTAGGTAAAATGAAAGGGAATAAGGCAGCCGGGATTGATGGGATAAAGATAGAAATGTTAAAAGCAGGTGGGGATATAGTTTTGGAGTGGTTGGTGCAATTATTTAATAAATGTATGGATCAGAGTAAGGTACCTAGGGATTGGCAGATAGCATGCATAGTTCCTTTGTATAAAGGCAAAGGGGATAAAAGAGAGTGCAAAAATTATAGGGGGATAAATCTGTTGAGTATACCTGGTAAAGTGTATGGTAGAGCTATTATTGAAAGAATTAAGAGTAAGACGGAGAATAGGATAGCAGATGAACAAGGAGGCTTTAGAAAAGGTAGGGGGTGTGTGGACCATGTGTTTACAGTGAAACATATAAGTGAACAGTATTTAGATAAGGCTAAAGAGGTCTTTGTGGCATTTATGGGCTTGGAAAAGGCGTATGACAGGGTGGATAGGGGGGCAATGTGGCAGATGTTGCAGGTGTATGGTATAGGAGGTAGGTTACTGAAAGCAGTGAAGAGTTTTTACGAGGATAGTGAGGCTCAAGTTAGAGTATGTAGGAAAGAGGGAAATTATTTCCCAGTAAAGTAGGCCTTAGACAAGGATGTGTGATGTCACCGTGGTTGTTTAATATATTTATAGATGGGGTTGTAAGAGAAGTAAATGCGAGGGTCTTGGCAAGAGGCGTGGAGTTAAAAGATAAAGAATCACACATAAAGTGGGAGTTGTCACAGTTGCTCTTTGCTGATGACACTGTGCTCTTGGGAGATTCTGAAGAAAAGTTACAGAGATTGGTGGATGAATTTGGTAGGGTATGCAAAAGAAGAAAATTAAAAGTGAATACAGGAAAGAGTAAGGTTATGAGGATAACAAAAAGATTAGGTGATGAAAGATTGGATATCAGATTGGAGGGAGAGAGTATGGAGGAGGTGAATGTATTCAGATATTTGGGAGTGGACGTGTCAGCGGATGGGTCTATGAAAGATCAGGTGAATCATAGAATTGATGAGGGGAAAAGGGTGAGTGGTGCACTTAGGAGTCTGTGGAGACAAAGAACTTTGTCCTTGGAGGCAAAGAGGGGAATGTATGAGAGTATAATTTTGCCAACGCTCTTATATGGGTGTGAAGCATGGGTGATGAATGTTGCAGCGAGGAGAAGGCTGGAGGCAGTGGAGATGTCATGTCTGAGGGCAATGTGTGGTGTGAATATAATGAAGAGAATTCGTAGTTTGGAAGTTAGGAGGAGGTGCGGGATTACCAAAACTGTTGTCCAGAGGGCTGAGGAAGGGTTGTTGAGGTGGTTCGGACATGTAGAGAGAATGTAGCGAAACAGAATGACTTCAAGAGTGTATCAGTCTGGAGTGGAAGGTAGGTGGGGTGGGGGTCGGCCTAGGAAAGGTTGGAGGGCGGGGGTAAAGGAGGTTTTGTGTGCGAGAGGCTTGGTCTTCCAGCAGGCATGCGTGAGCGTGTTTGATAGGAGTGAATGGAGACAAATGGTTTTTAATTCTTGACGTGCTGTTGGAGTGTGAGCAAAGTAACATTTATGAAGGGGTTCAGGGAAACCGGCAGGCCGGACTTGAGTCCTGGAGATGGGAAGTACAGTGCCTGCAGTCTGAAGGAGGGGTGTTAATGCTGCAGTTTAAAAACTGTAGTGTAAAGCACCCTTCTGGCAAGACAGTGATGGAGTGAATGATGGTGAAAGTTTTTCTTTTTCGGGCCTTGGTGGGAATCGGCCAGTGTGATAATAATAATGATATATATATATATATATATATATATATATATATATATATATATATATATATATATATATATATATATATAGAGAGAGAGAGAGAGAGAGAGAGAGAGAGAGAGAGAGAAAGGGAGAATATTGGTGCTTTGTACCAGGAAAAAGGGACCAGGACAGGGTACCGGGAAAACACAGGCTGGGACTGTAAACATTTAGGAAAAAAATGTATATTTTTCCCTCCAGCTGCTAAAAAAAGTCTTCATTATCAACATTAAATGTTAAAACCAATCATAAGGCAATTTCCTCCATGAGCCGAGAAATCTGGCCTTAACACCTTCCAGGTTAATGCCATGACACAAACTCTGTATTGCATTATCTCTTTGGATTAATTTAGGTACGGCTTTATCATTATTATTTTATTATTATTATTATTATTTTATTATTATTATTATTATTATTATTATTATTATTATTATTATTATTATTATTATTATTATTATTATTATTATTATTAAACAAGTAAGAGTTTTACAACGTCTGTGGAAGAGGAGGAAACCAGGTTTGATCCTAAAAAGCTAAGGGTAGAGTCCTCGGATCACATGCCCTTCACCAGTATCAAGGTACCTTACCCAGACGAGAGCTTGGATTTACGAGCCGTGGAACTGTTGATGATATTTTGCCAAAACATCTCGTTAATTTCTTTCCAGCCTTTAAGTTGTTTCGCCAAATTAGTTTTGCAGGTCAATTTTGCTTCATAAAACGTCACTAAGCTTCAGAAAAAAGTATTCCCTTCTGAGATATATATATATATATATATATATATATATATATATATATATACTACATATATATATATATATATATATATATATATATATATATATATATATATATACATATATACATATATATATATATACATATATATATATATATATACTACATATATATATATATATATATATATATGTAGTATATATATATATATATATATATATATATATATATATATATATATATATATATATATATACTACATATATATATATATATATATATATATATATATATATATATATATATATATATATATATATATATATATATATATATATATATATATATATATATATATATATGCTGCTGGGGGTTACACTGGAATAAAGCCACAGCATTTAAAGGAAATGGTTAATCCAGTTATTGGGGAAATTGCAGAGACACTGCTTTCAGAGATCACAAGGTTCGTCAACAGTTCCTTGGCTGGTCTGATTCCTGATGAAATTAGACCTTTCTTTTTTGGTGCAACACTTTGTGCACTTAAGAAGAAGGATGGAGGAATTCGGTCAATTGTAGTAGGCAACACGTTACGCCGCCTCGTATCCAAAGCTGCTGTCCGAAGTATTCGTGCACAGGCAGCCATGATGCTTCAACCAAACCAGCTTGGCTTTGGGGTCTCTCAAGGAAGTGAAGCAGCGGTTCATGCAACAAGGGCATATATCAACAACCTGCCTGAGGACAATGCAGTGGTAAAATTAGATTTCAAGAATGCGTTCAATCTCCTGAAAAGAGACGTGGTATTAGCAGCAGTACAAGAACATTTCCCTGGTCTCTTCCCTTTTGTTTCAGCTGGGTATAGCAAGGAATCAATGCTTCTCATTGGAGAGCATGAAATCACATCATCGGAGGGTGTCCAACAAGGAGATCCTCTTGCACCATTTCTCTTCTGTATAGCAGTTAGGGAAATCACAGTCAGACTGACCAGCGAGCTAAACATCTGGTTCCTAGATGATGGCACACTAGCAGGTACAAAGGAGTCCCTCCTACATGACCTTACACAGGTAATGACACGGGGACAGGAAATGGGTCTCATCCTGAATCCATCCAAATGTGAAATCATCTCAGTCAGTCAACAAGTAATAAATGCAGTGAGATCAAAACTACCAGGAGCAGCAGTCAATGCCCCCACAAATAGTGTCTTGCTAGGAGCTCCTCTGGGAAGCAATGCCATTGACACAATTCTCAGGAAGAAATTGGAAGAGTTAAGGAGAATGGAACAACGAATAGGCAATCTGGACACCCACGATGCCTTGTACCTTCTCACAAAGTGCTTGAGCCTGCCCAGGTTGACATATTTCCTAAGATGTGCACCTTCATATGATAACTCTATACTGCACGAATATGACAGTATTCTGAGGCAGATTTTTACGAAAGTACTTAACCTTACTCTAGAAGACGGGCAGTGGAACCAAGCTACACTTCCAGTCAAACTAGGAGGCATTGGTGTCCACAAGTCATCACAGATTGCGTTACCTGCTTTTCTGTCCTCATGTATTGCATCCAGAGAGCTTGTAGCAGCGATTCTCCCTGAACATCTTAGGGACAAGATTGGAGTCCAGGACCAAAAATTCATTGACGGAGCAATGATCTGGGATAATCTAACGGGCTCTGAAACCAGACCTGCTCCCCCCAACAACTACAAACAATCGCACTGGGATGGTCCAATAGTGGAAAATATAGCCTCAACAATGCTTCAGAGTGTGTCAGGGAAGGATAGAGCACGCCTCCTGGCAGTGAGAGCCCCTCATGCTGGGGACTTTCTGTTGGCTGTTCCCAACTCCAGCCTTGGCACACGCCTCGACCCACAGACCATTCGCATCGGTGATAAAATTAGACACATGTGCAACTCTTGGGTATCTTTATTGAGGAAACGTTTCGCCACACAGTGGCTTCATCAGTCCATACGTAGGAGAAACTTGAAGAACAGGAGGAGAATGAGGTAATCAATCCCTCAACCTTGAGTCGATGTGTTCAGTCCATCAATCTTGAATAGAATACGGCATATAGCAAGCAAGCAAACAAGTTTAGGTAAGATCCCAATGGGGTGAGCGGGGAAGACGGGACAGATGAAGAATAGCTCTGGAGAGGAGTGTTCTTAGTAAGAGAAATAGAGCCAGGGCTTAACCCAGCAGCTAAGGCGATCGTGGGGCAGACTTGAGAACGGGGAATAGCAGGGACTGTTGCATTGAACTTGTGGTAGTTGAAGTCTTGAATCTTGAGTAGCTGGCAGCAGGCTAGGTCACATCAGAGGGTAGAACACATATGGGAGTTATAGGAGTAACTGAGGAGGCAGGTTAGCAATGGAGCCATTTTCGAACTTTTTGAAGCTGCTTCTAGATAGGTGGTATAATTTAGCCTTGTTGCTGAAGGTGAAACGTAGAGGCTTGATGAACTCAAGAACTTGGGTGAGTGTGAAGTGAAGCGGTGATTCACATGCATACTTGACTGTTCCAGCACGAAGGCTTTGGTAGAGTTCAGTACAGGTCATGGTGTCAGTATTTGAAGAAGTGTAAAAGGTAAGGTTTTCCCATGAGGGTTTACTGGAGTCGTCGTTATCTTCCTCTTCTGGAGTGAATTCACTGGGAGAATCTACAATGGTGGTAGCAGGTGACTGAGAGTCGACAGGAGCAGCTGTGAGGTGTAATGGTTGTGTAACAGCAGGCTGGGAGAGGTGGGAGACGGTGGCTGAGGCAACTTGATCAACGTTGTCAGCGGTGGAAGTGGTTATAGAAGTTACAGGAGCAGTTGCTTGGGCAGGAGACAGGTCTGCAGGTGCAGTACAGTTCATGACGTTGGGAAGGATCTTGAGGATGTCTTCTGAAGGTGTGGAGTCCGGAAAATTGAAGGCAGGCATGTTGCTCAGACGGAATAGTTCGTTAATAGTGGTGTTGAAAGTGCCGGGGTTTGCTGCGTTTGCAAGGTGTGCATACACCATGCAGTACAGCACTTTGGAGGGAGCACCGTCGGGGAGTGGAGAGAGGGAGTTGCTGGGCGATGGTGCCTGTAGATTAGCGTGTAGAGTCTTGATGGTGTCGGTTTGTGGTTTGGTTATTGCAGCATATGTCGGTGAATTGGAGGTGTTCTTCAGAACTTTAGTTTTCTTTAATATGATTTCTTTCCTGAGTGGGCACTTAGCTGCAAGGGTATGATGATTACCCTTGCAGTTAAGACATGTTGGTGCTGTAGTAATGGTGCAGGATCTGAAATCGTGTCCATCATTCCCACATTTTGAACAAAACTTCTTATTCTTGATGGGGCAGTCGTTGGTGGTGTGATTATAGGAGTAGCAGGTCCAGCAGTGGGAGATGTATGTGAAACGTTCTTGTTCTATATGACTATATCACACAGTCCGATCACACAGTTGCTCTACACCGCAAGAAGCCTCTCTTTGGCCCCGCCGGGGTGTAGAATTTATATTCTACAAACGTCATATCCTTTTCACAATGCTGTCGAATCGTGTGAAAATCAAGCCTGTGAATGGTGCAATAAATGACTCCTCGAAGTTAGCTTTAGCTACCGTCGTTAGAACCTGCCTGCAGGTCAAATTTACGGCAATCCACTCTCTGAAAGACTCCTTCATTGTCGTCTGCACAGACGACACAGAAGCACTAAAACTAATGGACGACTCTTCAATCAGGACCCTACAAACACAACAATTCACTCTATCCCCGTCTCCATTCTTGAAGTCGAAACATTCGGTCTTTGTGAAAAGACTGGACAATATCGTTACCTCTCTCTCTACTGAAGCAATGAAGACATCTATTGAGGAACAAAACACCTGGGCCTGGGTAGACAGCATCTCAAAGATCCCCAACACCGCATCTATGCTAAAGATTACATTCTCAGACATCTCCATGGCTGCCCAAGCTCTCTCTGACGGTCTGGCCATCTCATATTACCACATTCACCCAAGTCATATAGAACAAGAACGTTTCACATACATCTCCCACTGCTGGACCTGCTACTCCTATAATCACACCACCAAGGACTGCCCCATCAAGAATAAGAAGTTTTGTTCAAAATGTGGGAATGATGGACACGATTTCAGATCCTGCACCATTACTACAGCACCAACATGTCTTAACTGCAAGGGTAATCATCATACCCTTGCAGCTAAGTGCCCACTCAGGAAAGAAATCATATTAAAGAAAACTAAAGTTCTGAAGAACACCTCCAATTCACCGACATATGCTGCAATAACCAAACCACAAACCGACACCATCAAGACTCTACACGCTAATCTACAGGCACCATCGCCCAGCAACTCCCTCTCTCCACTCCCCGACGGTGCTCCCTCCAAAGTGCTGTACTGCATGGTGTATGCACACCTTGCAAACGCAGCAAACCCCGGCACTTTCAACACCACTATTAACGAACTATTACGTCTGAACAACATGCCTGCCTTCAATTTTCCGGACTCCACACCTTCAGAAGACATCCTCAAGATCCTTCCCAACGTCATGAACTTTACTGCACCTGCAGACCTGTCTCCTGCCCAAGCAACTGCTCCTGTAACTTCTATAACCACTTCCACCGCTGACAACGTTGATCAAGTTGCCTCAGCCACCGTCTCCCACCTCTCCCAGCCTGCTGTTACACAACCATTACACCTCACAGCTGCTCCTGTCGACCCTCAGTCACCTGCTACCACCATTGTAGATTCTCCCAGTGAATTCACTCCAGAAGAGGAAGATAACGACGACTCCAGTAAACCCTCATGGGAAAACCTTACCTTTTACACTTCTCCTTCAAATACTGACACCATGACCTGTACTGAACTCTACAAAAGCCTTCGTGCTGGAACAGTCAAGTATGCATGTGAATCACCGCTTCACTTCACACTCACCCAAGTTCTTGAGTTCATCAAGCCTCTACGTTTCACCTTCAGCAACAAGGCTAAATTATACCACCTATCTAGAAGCAGCTTCAAAAAGTTCGAAAATGGCTCCATTGCTAACCTGCCTCCTCAGTTACTCCTATAACTCCCATATGTGTTCTACCCTCTGATGTGACCTAGCCTGCTGCCAGCTACTCAAGATTCAAGACTTCAACTTCCACAAGTTCAATGCAACAGTCCCTGCTATTCCTGTTCTCAAGTCTGCCCCACGATCGCCTTAGCTGCTGGGTTAAGCCCTGGCTCTATTTCTCTTACTAAGAACACTCCTCTCCAGAGCTATTCTTCATCTGTCCCGTCTTCCCCGCTCACCCCATTGGGATCTTACCTAAACTTGTTTGCTTGCTTGCTATATGCCGTATTCTATTCAAGATTGATGGACTGAACACATCGACTCAAGGTTGAGGGATTGATTACCTCATT
>NC_091303.1:10931661-10976661 GCF_038502225.1 Cherax quadricarinatus
AATCATTATCAAAATAAGAATACGTAAAGATATTTTATCATTATTTGTTATTATTGCATTAAAACCTATCGACTACACGAGGGTCATCGAGGTTTTATGTCGTCCGTTCACCACCAGAGAAGAATACTTTAATTCCTAAAATAGGGGTTTAAGTAAACTGTCATGTGTATACGCAGACATATACCTATTGCTGTATATAACCTATTATTATTATTTTTATTATTGGATAATACCAGTAATTACGTAATATATTCCACTAAAATAATTAAGCTCTCCTGTAAAAATTTCTGATAATATATATCCAGAATCTAAACACGAGATTTACATATTCTAGTTGGTGTCTTTATCTCGATTTATTTGCAGTGGGACCAGCCGTGAGAATACACCCTGGGTTGTATTATATATTCGCTGAGAATTATATTTAATCCCTGTTTTAAGGATAAAATTATCCCTGAATGTTAGATTGAGGTGATATGCAGCTTAAAGGCTTCATGCCTAATAAACCAACCATCCTAACAAAATCAGTTTCCGACAGTATGGTGACATTAGTCTATCTTTTCATAAAAAATGGCTTAAGTGTTCACTCATACGTCTTTAACCATAGTTTTAGACGACCATGAGAGGCTAGTTTGGTGCTTTGCTGCTTGACCAGGCTGTTGCTGCTGGTGGCCAAAGTGTCAATCACAGCTTGGAGATACTGGTTGATTGTCGTCTTGAAGACTTCTACTCTTTCCCCGGAAGTATTTCTAGTTTCGTCTGGTAGAATGTTGAAACAGTCTGGGTGCACAGATGTTGATACAGTTCTAATCTAATTATGCCCACAACGCCCTTACCCTTCACCAGATTTATTATACACTTCATCCAATATCTTGCACTCTAGACGTTGTTATGGTGGAACACATGTATATCTTTATTGCCGAAATGTTTCGCCTATACAACAGGCTTCTTCAGTGGAATATTGTCAATGTAACACTGGTCACAGAAGGATCAGTGTTTCACATGTCTTAGTCATCAGCTTAACGGTAAAGAGCAAAAAGGAACAATACCGTGACTGGAACAATAAATAACCCGCACAAAGGTGAGAGGATGTTACGACGACGTTTCGGTTCGACTTGGACCATTTACAAAGTCACTAACAGAAAAGAGAGAGCCAGTATATATAGGCCAGCTGGCTCCTCTCTTCTATGTGTGGGTTATTTGTGTATGTAACTTATCGGCACTTATACTATCAGTAATATGATAGGTTGTTAGGGTGATCTGTATGTTTGGAACAGACAGTAAAATATCTTCCATATGTGTGTTATCATTTATTTCTCTCCTCCGCTCCAGAGAGTAAATATTAAGAACTTTCAAATATAATTGCCGTCGTAATGTCTAATTAACAAATGATCATTATCAAATGTTGCTGAATAAACACGTAATAAATATCGACTATTTCTAAATTAACTTTCTTTTTTCACTGTCGAATGCCGTCTAATGTAACGTTTATTCAGCTTAAAAAAAAAATCTGTCTTTATTTAAATTTCAGCCAAACAAGTAAAATTTTTCACAACATTTAACCTTTGACTTCTTAGAAACTAACAAAATAAGATTAAACAATTTGGATCGCTGGGAGCTTCGGCGTAATCGGCTTAGAAGTAAAGCGATTTAGAGACTAACAGTGTTGGAATTAACAAAAAGAATCAGACAGAACAACGAAAAGAATATTAAAAAAGTAAACCACGAAGAGAAAGGTGAAAAGATAAAGGGGAAAAAGGAACAGGACACGAGTAGAATGAAAAGTCGCTTCAGTTGGTATGTACTCTAACAGGGTGAAATTCCTTCATTCCGATTCTTCAGTACTCTCAGCTGAACTGCAAGTACCACATTACTCTCACCAGTATCCTCAGCACAGCCGCAAACATCCCGCAACAACTGGAAGTATTAACTATTGAAAGAACCAATACCCTCACTATACCCAACGGAAAGTGTGACTCACATGATTTAAGTTGAATAATGTAAATATCCTTACACAAACTTATTTTAAATCGATGTACAGAGGACGACTCTAGCCCAGAATTACACGAATGACACATCAGTTCCGTACACTTCTCAGCCCCCACACGCACACCTTAACCATTACACACACATATTACGCTGCTTAATACCTATTATACTACTGTAATTAGGGGTATGATATATGATAAACGCCAATTATTAATACTAAAATTATCTGAATTGAATTAATAACAAATATTACTTAATTTTATTACACAATATAAACTACGCAATAAATGAACAACACAGTGAAGCCCTTAGAGTTAATTTAATGATAATTCCCAGCCTAACACTATAATTACCTCCATGGAGTAAGTCCATGATATTCAAAACAGTCGAGAATTTACAGAAATATGAAGACAATTATGACGATCAAGAACACTCGCCTCACCCCACACAATCATGTGCATCAGTCTTTTAGTTTAATTATAACGTTAATTAAATAAAAAAAATACATAAATGTAGCAGCCTGCGCTACTATTTATATAATGCAAACTTGTATGCTACAGTAAGCTTAATTAAATGTATCGGGGAGTAAGTTTTACCCTTGTCTTATCAATTTGTAAACGGGCTGTTAACTACTGTGTTACCAATTCACTCTCATCTCACTTCACTCCATTTGATAAGTGCATTATGTTAATATATATTTAAATGCTTATTAAAAACAATGGATGCTTACATAGTCATGGTCACAGGATTAATAGTATGCTGGCATGCAGCTCCCGTTCCCTCAAGACTTCAATCTCACCCCAATATATATAATATATATATATATATATATATATATATATATATATATATATATATATATATATATATATATATATATATATATATATATATATATATAATGCCGTGCCGAAAAAAACTGGTCAGTAAGCAAGAACTCATTTAAGTCCTTTCCAAAGTTTTCTCTCATACATTTAAAGATATATGTTTTTTATTTATGTTAATATAAAAATTAATGATTTTGTACCGAAAGAACCTTAGGAAACTTACCTAACCTTATTATAACAAGCACAATTTAATTTAGCCTAATCCAACTTAATATATGTTATACAAGTTTACTATAATTTAATAATGAACAAACACAATGAAACATATTTCTTTCGTTAGATTCGGAATGATTTTTGCGAAATTATTGCATACATAAATATTCGCTTGCCCTATTCGGCAAGAAGTGCGTTGCTATTTAAGCCAAAATAGCAAGTTTTACTTACCCGGTACGACATTATATATATATATATATATATATATATATATATATATATATATATATATATATATATATATATATATATAATATATATAGATCGACTAAAGACATGGACAAACTCCAAACGAAGCAGATATATATATATATATATATATATATATATATATATATATATATATATATATATATATATATATATATTCTTTCTTTCAACATACCAGCCGTATCCCACCGAGGCGGGGTGGCCCAAAAGAAAAACTAAAGTTTCTCTTTTTAAATTTAGTAATATATACAGGAGAAGGGGTTACTAGCCCCTTGCTCCCGGCATTTTAGTCTCCTCTTACAACACGCATGGCTTACGGAGGAAGAATTCTGTTCCACTTCCCCATGGAGGATATATATATATATATATATATATATATATATATATATATATATATATATATATATATATATATATATATATATATATATACACACTGAAAGACGTAGTTTGCTTAATAGATCGACTAAAGACATGGACAAACTCCAAACGAAGCAGATTTAGTCAACAGTGTTGATAGACTACTGAGAACGATAAGAATAAATTAGAGTAGAGCATTACAGTATTGTACAGTAAAATTGTACCTGTTCGTGTGTGTATGTGTGTGTGTGTGTGTGTGTGTGTGTGTGTGTGTGTGTGTGTGTGTGTGTGTGTGTGTGTAAGCTTTAAATATGTAGGTATCAAATAGCTCCAGGGCAATGAGTCATTCATGTTTGGTAGAAAGAAGTGGAGGGTAGCTCTAGTTATCTGAATCTCCGCCATTAATACAAACATAGTTTGTGACCTTGGATAGGTAAGAGAATCCAATCATTATAACACTTATATACCAAGACAAAAACACTGAAACAAGCCCAGAAGCAGAAAGTATATAAATAATACTGCCATTAAGGATGCAGCAATAAAAAAAACTCAATTATTTGTATAATTTATGGATGAGGAAAAAATCCTTAAAATAAAGAATTATTTTAAATTTACAATACCGGTCTTCAGAACCGATGAATTTGGGTATTACATTAACTCTCATCACTGAAGAGTGGTAAGAGATGAGCGACTGACAATGAGTGCGACAACCAAGCATAATACATTATGTACATTGGCTCATTTACCATAAAGTTAAGATAAACATTGGCTTGCAAAAGATGAGGCATGAATTTTTATTTAAGTATTGGGGGCCACATGGAGAGGGCTGCAGTGCTCTTTTCATCGTAGATGGGTCTCCACTGGCTATCAAGCGAGGTGTACAACATGCAACACTTCACAATTCAACCACAACATATCATGGTACACACGTTGTCAATCAGCCTGACAAGCCTATTTATTTCTTGCTGTGACTGGGATGCCTTGATATTTTGGGGAAGGAGGCCATACGTCATACAGTAGAGGAAAATGAGGGAGAATCGGATTAGATTCAAAGAAAGGGAAGGATCAAGACTTTCTAGATGTGAAGCCCTTTAAACTCAAGCTTCTCACACATGTTCCTTGAAGGGTTATGTGTTGCCTGTGTATCAGGATATGTTATCTTCTTAAATGTGAGTGTCAGTAGTGGCACATTTCGAGCACCTCTTGTCTTTGGTAGCACCAGCACCATAAAACGAGTTAATTTTAAGGGTATCGAGAAAGATTTCCGGCAAATTAAATTTTCGCATAATTATGATAAGTTATAAATGAGACACTCCAAGTAGATAAATTATCTGGGTCAAAACACAAGCATTATCTCACTACCTGTAATCCAGAACAAGGAGAAAGGCACCCAAATTTAAACCTAGCTGGACATGTGTTAGAGTTACTTGGTTAGCGGTGTGCATGTTATGGTGATCATGATCCTATGATATTTACACAGAATATAATTCCTTGAAAAAATTATATTATGTTTTGTAAACTTTCCTTAACATAATGAATTAAACATCTGTAAGGGACCTAACTAAACAGTTTGATGATGTTCACTGGGTAGTGACCTGGATAATGTGTCAGCCAGCACATTCTCTTCTCGATTTGTGTGAAAAATTGGTCACATTGAATAACGCATGAATTGTGTTTATTTACTTTTGTACTTTGAATGAAAACACAAGAGTTATTATCAAAGTATAGTAGAACAGAATAAAGTGTACTGGTCAGGTATTGCCTTAAAGTGTTCTAGAGTTATTACTAGTGTGAGCGACTTTCTTGCGCTGCAAATTTCATGATTTTTCAGCTATGAAGAATGAAAACATATTTGATGATGAATATCTGCCTCTAATTTATGAAGAGAAGCAGAACCAATACCAGCCTATCAGCATCGACCTACAGAACGACAGGCGTGTTAAAATGAGGGTTCATCAGTAAGGAAGCCATGGGGGTGGGGGTTCAATCTCCTTCCAGGTTCTCTCAACGTAGTGGAGGAGGAGCAGTATAGGGCCGAGAGCCATTCTGCTGAAACGTTAGACTGCCTCAGCATCTAGTTAATCTGACCAATTTTAGGATTGTTGCTTCACTGCCAGAGAGTTCTGGCCAACCGTATCCTTCCATCTAGCTGGTGTGATGTGCAGGATGGTGGGTTTGTATGGCGTGTGCCGAACACTGGACAAATGTCTCACAGTCAAGCTTAGCGTACTGCGGAGCCAAGAACTCGGTATACGCTACACCATCACCACACATGCTCATACACCGTCACCACACCACCAGACACCATCACACAGCATCACCACACACCCTTATACATCAGCACCACACACCCTTATACACCAACATTACACACCCTAATACACCATCACCACACACCCTCATACACCAACACCACACACCCGTATTCACCAACACTAATACATCACCATACACACCCTTATACACTAACACCACACCCCCCACACACCCTTATAATAAACACCACCACCACCACAAAACAAGACGACCACAATCATGTACTTCACAACAAATATTTAATATCACATAATGAACTCTTTAAGTCTGATAATGTCACGGCACCGTTTTCGTCCAATGTAATCTGCATTTAGATGATGCTTAATAAGTCACATGAGTATGGAAATAATACTTAATTTAATTTTAAAGTTAAAACTGTTTAGGCTAAAGAGCACATGCTGGGAAGAATAAGGTTAAACCTCAGTAAGAATGCACTACGGAAGGTGAGAGAAGAATGTAATGGATTTCACTGAGACCTAAATTCTGTTCTAGGATGTTATATTAACTGCAAACAACACCGACAAACAGATGAATAAGACACATGTCTCACACTTTAGTATCTTTTTTCCTGTATCATCAATAAGGATACCCACCTACTGCACATGTATCTTATTCATCGGTGAAAGAATTGCTTGAGGGCTCGATCCTCCGTCTGCTAATCGCGGCTCAGTCAGGAGGATGTTGATCTCACTGGAGAGGACAAACTAGTGCGGTTTGCGTTCCAGCGCGTTATATAAATAGAATTTATAGTGTATGATGAGTGAATGATAGGAGTCATTCGCCAGGTCGTCAGGTTTTTCAAGAAAAAGGGGGCACAGGAGTCCACCATGAGCTAAACAAGCACTCAGAAGTTTATCTTGTATCAGGTGGCATCAAACGCCTATAGCATACACCAGTAGGTGTCGTACTGTGGCAAGTAGATGAGAAACAACTTAGAAACTTCAAGTTCTAATTAACTGGATAGTGACACGTCCACAACAGACAGGGAAGGACTTAGAAGCTTAGAGTTCTAACTAACAGTGTTGGGACATGCCTTGTGATACCCCTAAAAATATACGGATATGGAGCGAGGACATGGAGTGGTGGCAGACGCAGCTCTCAGCAAAGCAAGCAAGATACACAATGGTTCTTCAACAAATCTTGTTCCATGCTAGATTGGCAAATCGGTAATTGTTCCCAGATAGTTTGTTTTGGGCAGTCGCCAGTGATGAACCGAGGGTTCGATGTCAGAGTGAAGGTGCAATGGCCTGTTATTACTGTGGCTAATTCTGGATAACTGCAAACCCTGTGAGAGGACGATAGGCACGGTCGCAGTCGAGTCAAGTCTTGTTATCTACCAAAACATCATTCAATCAACCTCCACAACCATCCAACATAACACCTCTATCTCCCCTCACAACACTAGTATCCGCCTTCACTACACCACAGCCGTCCACTACTCCATCGCTATCATCCACACCTCCACCACTACCTTGTACCACAACACTTGCTACACAGTAGCACCCCCTCCAATGCTCTTTACATGTTCTATCTCTAAACCATTTGTCAATGCCGAGCGATGTGTTGTATATCGTTACCCTTCGGCTCAACTCTTTTATTTCAGAATCGACATCCATTTTACCTTTGGGTTTGCTCTCACATGTATTTGTTATGCTGTGCGTGCAAGGGCGTGGGTAGCACCGAGAGGCTCCCCCTGTCAACATATATATGTATTTAACGAAACGTTTTATGTCGTTGCTTTAGGTAGGGGCGCGTCATTTATCCAGAGCTCACCATTTTCAGAAAGGGCAGAGGGTGTGTTGTGGCTTCAGTTCCTCAGCCTTGAAGAATGTCATGGAAAACACTTAACCTCACGGTCAAAATCTTCTGATTGAAATTTCTCGCGATTAGTACATTACACTTACTCACATTAAGCTCTTTTTTCAATAAACCATCCTAATCCACCTATAATTATCACCTATAGAATTCCCGAAGCAACAGTTAATATATATATATATATATATATATATATATATATATATATATATATATATATATATATATATATATATATATATTTCTAAATATATATTTATAATACATGGTTTAATTCTTGTCTCCCCAGGCTCAGGCGTGCTCTAGGATAACGAAAAAAAAAAATACTCGCCTAAAGAGAATTCGCCAAATAAGAGCGTTCCGCCAAAGGACTCATTTGTGTGGCATTTTCAGGTTGACCACAAACGCTAATGCAACGCCCTTTTACCGCCGCCCAACTGGAATAAATGCGAACTTGTGTATGCATTGCCTTCACTATCTATTCATCGTGGATACTCTGTGCTAAATGGATTGTTCCCGAACGTTGCCACCCACTGGCACTGGTCGAGGAGTGCCACAGACACTGTGGCACTCTTCTGCTTCTTGTTATCATCCACTTGTGTCTGCGAGAATCCAGTCCCCAGCTGCTACCTCAGCCTCTTAACCTACAGTCCACCTGCATGTGTGTTTGTTGACCTCTTGAGCACTATCATACCTGCTCATAATACAATGTGACACTGATTTTATCAGTGTGAGAAAGTGTGCAACAGTGTGTGTGAGAGATTCTAAGACAATGTGGGAGAGACTGGGAGAGACCTGTGTGCAACGATAGGCTGTACACGGACGATGGGAAGGGGGCAGCGAAGCACCAACTGCCTGGCCAATCAGAGACCTGATCGGTGATTACCCAACAAAGGATCGATCCTCTCCCCCCCCCCTCATTCCTTGCGCCTAATGACGCACACGAGTTTAGCGCTTCATCTAAATAAGAAAAATACCAACAATCAATCGCCCTTCTCGCTGAATCCAACAACTCTGGATTAGACAGCCAAAAGCCACAATTTTGAACTCATTACGAGGTTTTAGTGATGAGGTTTTGACGGGGGTTCTGAGGGGGTTGGATACTGTGGAGGCACAGGGGTTATCTGGGGTACATAAAGGCGAGTAATGATGGTCGAGGGAACGTGTTTGCTCAGTGAATACTGGTGACTCCCAGGAGACACCGTGAGGCAGCCATGGTGGAAAAGAGTGGAGAGAGAGAGAGAGAGAGAGAGAGACAGAGACAGAGACAGACAGACAGACAGACAGACACAGACAGACAGACAGAGAAACTACAGCACCCGCATTTGTGACTAAAAGTAATCATACTACAAGGTCAGAAAACATTAAAGATAACAACAACAACAACAAATACTAAAAAAAGGAACATCAATACACGAAAACAGCACAAAGCAAAAAAAAAAAAAAAAAAAAAAAGAAAAACAATAAACACTATAAACATGGCCAAAAATAACAACAACAATAAACATGCAAATGACAGCAACTCCAACAACAACAGCAACAACAACAGCTGTACAGCAGTCTCAACAAATCCAACAACCACCGCAATAACAGCAAACACTAATACCAATACCAACAGCAACAACAGTAAATACAACAACACCAGCAACATTAACTGCAACAAAAACAGCAACCGCAAAACCAGCACTAGCAACAGCAACAGCAACTGCAACCAGAGCAGCAACAACAACAGCAACAACACCAGCACCACCAACAGCAGCAACAGCAGCAAAATCAGCAACTGCAACAGCAACATTTCGGAGAGTTGTCACTGAAACCGCCTCTATTTTTTACCAAAATAAAAAGTCCCTTTCTTCACACAACTTAAGGACCAGACGGCATTTATATTTTCCTAAAAACACAGGAAAAGTTTATTAAAACATATCTCTAAAATATAAATTGAAAATTGACGATATTCGTCTCTTGAATTTTTATATAATAATTAGGGCGAAGAGCTAAATCAATAAGGGTAATATAGCGTCTGGAGGAATGCTGAATAGGTCCTTAATTCAAGGAAGGGGAGGTGGCACCTCTAATTCCTTGGATCAAGTCATCCCTTTTCGATTTTTTTTATTTTACCTTTTATGGTCTTTCCCAGGAAGCCCATATATATATATATATATATATATATATATATATATATATATATATATATATATATATTCTCTCTCACACACACGTTTATTATTTTATTATATTTACCACTCGCCATTTCACCTGCCCTACCTCACCATAATAACAATAATAATAATAATAATAATAATAATAATTAAAATTATAATAATCTTTTTCATTGCGTTTCTCATACCACACTGAGTTTCTTGCCCGTCTACTCCACCCGCTATCTTTTCTCTTCTTGCCACCTTCTCTCTCTAAGACAACTTTCTCTCACATCCTCTTGCTTTTCTCGGGCATCCTCCCAACCCTTCATATGTTCTTCCTCTTTCTATATGCTTTTCTTATTCACTTTACTCCTTTTTTTTCTTCATATGTCTTCATTATTTTCTTCTTCGTTTCCTTCTCTGCTTACCTGCCCTTTTCCTTCTCTATCTGTGTGATACTACAGTCGCTTTTCCTTATTCCTCCTCCTCTTCCTGTCTACACAGATGTTATTCGATTTATGTGTTGCTCTGGCGATATGTTGGGTGTGATGTTGACTCTAGGATCCTTCTCCTTAAACGATATCTGTAGTTTCTCGCCTCTTAAGATGTGCTCCGCCTCTTGTCGTCTCTCTTTCTTTCTATCTCCAAATTTCATGACTTAGCGCTTACAGGGTTAAACTCCATTGACCAATTTTCCTTTTTCTTCCTCGTTTATTTCGTCATTGCATTCTCTAACTACTACTACTACTACTACTACCACCACTACTGCTACTACTACTACTACTACTACTACTACCACTACTACTACTACTATTCCTCCTTCCCCTCTTCTCTTGCTGCCGCTGCCCCTGTCCCTCCTCCTCCTCCTAGAAAGGAGCTAGGTGCTAGGTGAGAGAGGTACAACATACACTATTCACACGTACAATTACACCGTTTCCTCGTTTATCCGGCCACAAGTGTCTCGTTTATCCGGCCACAAGTGTCGCTCTTAGGACGGTTGTGAGGGTGTGCGTGTGTCTCCGAGAGATCCCATAACGTGGGAGTTAGTGCACTCTTATCCGGACACTACCAGTGTCCTACACACACGCCCTCCCCCCTTCCCAATTCCCTTTCCCCCTTCCCCCATCCCGATGTCTCCTCCCATCCCTTCCTCGTTCTACAGGCGTCTTCGGTGATGGGATAAGAGGCATGACCGGTCCTTGTCCGGTGCTACGGACTTCAATGTTCGGAAAAGCGAGATATCTGGTCTTGAAAGGTGGACTAAAGGGAAGAGGAGAGAAGGGGAGAAGAAAGGGTGGAATTGGGAAGGGTAGGGAAGGGTGACGGAGGAGCTACATTCACTTGTTGATTTTATACTTGATTAATTAAGATATTCAGATCGCGTTATTGAGATTTCTTTTGTTTTACAAAGACCTTCAAAGATTTTTCACACTGATATCATTTGAAACGTGTACATATATATATATATATATATATATATATATATATATATATATATATATATATATATATATATATATATATATATATATATATATATATATATATATATATATATATATATATATATATATATAAATATATATATATGTCTTATGTTCACCTTGTTTTCCTTTATCATAGCCATCTCATATTTGCTGTAGCTCTCCTTCACTCTGCTGAGAGACTGAATTCCGATTAGGAAACGGAGGATCAAGCCCCCAGAATGCATGCGTTTAGTTATTTATGAAATGCAAATCTTATTATTTGCTGCCTTTTCTTTCAATTTTCTTCTTTTATTTTTTCTCTTTTCTTTTGTCTCTTACGTTCTCCTCTCTACGGGTCTCGTGCTTTATCACTTGTTGCTTTAATGTTGTAGTGTGTGTGTGTGTGTGTGTGTGTGTGTGTGTGTGTGTGTGTGTGTGTGTGTGTGTGTGTGTGTGTGTGTGTGTGTGTGTGTGTGTTTTGCTCGACTATTTGTGGCTGCGAGAGCCGTGTATGTACTGAGAGATCTACATCCCTCATATTTACACACAGGGATACATACCTCTCGGAATATTTACATCGAGATATACCAGACTCTCAGTGTATATACAGAGACACACTTCCCTATCGGTGGACAGAGAGATACACATCCCTATCGGTGTATATACGAGGAAAGAGTGAGGCAGTTTGAATATCAGCACAAAAGACTTTAGAGCAAAATGAGACCAACTCCTAGAATACAAGCCAAGATAACCTTACATCGGGTGCATTCTCAACCTGGTTGGTTGGTTGACTGATTAGATTTAAACCTTATCGATTATACGAGGATCGTCAAGGCTGCATATAACCTCTGCACAAACCTACTCTAGGACACTTCAGTCCCTACACGAACAAACTCTCAGTGCATATACACTGAGAAATATACACAGAGTTACACACCTCTCAGAAATACTGAGAAAGATACAGATCTAGAGGGAATTTGCGTATCACACTAGTCTTTCATTCCTAGTTTACAACTGAGCTAGTATCCTTCACGTTCGAGTCAGCGACCTTAAATCCCGTTAACGAATATTCGTTACTATATTAAATTTGCCTTTTGGCAGCTAGAGAAGAAAAAAAAAGTTTATATAACAAAATAATGTCACATGTCAGAAAAAATGTTAATCAGTTTTTGTGCTGCATAGGGATTATCTTTTTTTTGTAAACAAAGGTCACAAATATAAGCCAACCAAAGGTCAGATACTCAGAGAGAGCGAGAAATACACTCAAAATTCACCTGGATCAACATCACACACTATATGATATCGCCTTTAAATATATCATCACATATCATTTGAAAAAGAGTAAATTAAAAACTACACTGGCTGTGAAACGAACATTTTTTGGGGCATATATATATATATATATATATATATATATATATATATATATATATATATATATATATATATATATATATATATATATATATATATATATATATATGCAAAACAACCACTCTGTGATCTTATTGCATATATATATATATATATATATATATATATATATATATATATATATATATATATATATATATATATATATATATATATATATACACTATTTGCGGCGATGCGCAACCAACCAATATGGTCTACATGGTCTTAACTGTTCCAAAACCAAGGGCTGTCATGCAAGATACAATGAGGTCAACGACATCATAAAGAGAACCCTTGCTGCAGCTGGATGCCCACCCGAGAGGGAGCCCGGATCACTAGCAGCCAACAATACCCACAACCCAACAAACCGCCCCGATGGGATCACCATCTACCCTTGGAAGAATGGCAAGCTCTTAGCATGGGACTATACCTGTGTGTCCACACTGGCTGACACCTATATCCATCACAGTGCTGGGCGACAGGGAGGAGCTGCTGACCACAGGGAGGAGTACAAGATCAGTAAGTACAGGGACATAAGCCAACAGTATCAATTTGTCCCAGTGGGAACAGAGACCTTGGGATCATGGGGAAAAAATACCATACGTTTCCTTAAAGAACTGGGTTCCAGACTCATCGACAACACCAGGGACCCAAGAGCAGCCACTTTCAAGTTCCAGCGCCTCAGCTTGGCTATCCAGAGGGGAAATGCATGCTGAATACTGGGCTCGAGTCCGGCTTCAGAGGAACTGGAGGAGATTCATAACCTTTAATATATTGTACCAATGTATTCATGTTTGAGTTTTCTATCAATGTATTCTGTCTATTAATAAAGTTAGCATGTAGCTTAAAAACATAGGGGGTGGTAGGAGAAAATATTCAAACAGCTGCGGGGAGAGCTGAGGTACGTTTGTATATATATATATATATATATATATATATATATATATATATATATATAATATTATATTATATATATATATATATATATATATATATATATATATATATATATATATATATATATATATATATATATATATATATATGACGAATAATACTTTGCCTTTTATTCCGTTTATCTTTTGTGGTTTCCAGATTAGAGTTTTCACTGAAGACTCGATCGAGAGTTTCTTCGAAATGCACTTAAATTTTGTATGCCAATCATTTTGGTTTCTGTATGTTTTCCGTTAATATAAAAGTAACTCAGTAGAATGGGAAAACATTATATATAGGGGCTCTGGTGGCCTGGTGGTTAACGCTCTCGCTTCACACGGTGAGGGCCTGGGTTCGATTCCCAGCCAGAGTAGAAACATTGGACGTGTTTCTTTCCACCTGTTGTCTATGTTCCCCATCAGTAAAATGGGTACCTGGGTGTTAGTCGACTGGTGTGGGTCGCATCCTGGGACACTGACCTAAGGAGGCCTGGTCACAGACCGGGCCGCGGGGGCGTTGACCCCCGGAACTCTCTCCAGATAAACTCCAGATAAACATATATATATATATATATATATATATATATATATATATATATATATATATTTACATGCAAGAGAGATTTCCACCCCCTGTGGCTTGTTTTGCATATTTGTGTGTGCGTGTACTCACCTAGTTGTACTCACCTAGTTGAGGTTGCGGGGGTCGAGTCCGAGCTCCTGGCCCCGCCTCTTCACTGATCGCTACTAGGTCACTCTCCCTGAGCCGTGAGCTTTATCGTACCTCTGCTTAAAGCTATGTATGGATCCTGCCTCCACTACATCGCTTCCCAAACTATTCCACTTACTGACTACTCTGTGGCTGAAGAAATACTTCCTAACATCCCTGTGATTCATCTGTGTCTTTAGCTTCCAACTGTGTCCCCTTGTTACTGTGTCCAATCTCTGGAACATCCTGTTTTTGTCCACCTTGTCAATTCCTCTCAGTATTTTGTATGTCGTTATCATGTCCCCCCTATCTCTCCTGTCCTCCAGTGTCGTCAGGTTGATTTCCCTTAACCTCTCCTCGTAGGACATACCTCTTAGCTCTGGGACTAGTCTTGTTGCAAACCTTTGCACTTTCTCTAGTTTCTTTACGTGCTTGGCTAGGTGTGGGTTCCAAACTGGTGCCGCATACTCCAATATGGGCCTAACGTATACGGTGTACAGGGTCCTGAACGATTCCTTATTAAGATGTCGGAATGCTGTTCTGAGGTTTGCTAGGCGCCCATATGCTGCAGCAGTTATTTGGTTGATGTGCGCTTCAGGAGATGTGCCTGGTGTTATACTCACCCCAAGATCTTTTTCCTTGAGTGAGGTTTGTAGTCTCTGACCCCCTAGACTGTACTCCGTCTGCGGCCTTCTTTGCCCTTCCCCAATCTTCATGACTTTGCACTTGGTGGGATTGAACTCCAGGAGCCAATTGCTGGACCAGTTCTGCAGCCTGTCCAGATCCCTTTGTAGTTCTGCCTGGTCTTCGATCGAGTGTATTCTTCTCATCAACTTCACGTCATCTGCAAACAGGGACACCTCAGAGTCTATTCCTTCCGTCATGTCGTTCACAAATACCAGAAACAGCACTGGTCCTAGGACTGACCCCTGCGGGACCCCGCTGGTCACAGGTGCCCACTCTGACACCTCGCCACGTACCATGACTCGCTGCTGTCTTCCTGACAAGTATTCCCTGATCCATTGTAGTGCCTTCCCTGTTATCCCTGCTTGGTCCTCCAGTTTTTGCACCAATCTCTTGTGTGGAACTGTGTCAAACGCCTTCTTGCAGTCCAAGAAAATGCAATCCACCCACCCCTCTCTCTCTTGTCTTACTGCTGTCACCATGTCATAGAACTCCAGTAGGTTTGTGACACAGGATTTCCCGTCCCTGAAACCATGCTGGCTGCTGTTGATGAGATCATTCCTTTCTAGGTGTTCCACCACTCTTCTCCTGATAATCTTCTCCATGATTTTGCATACTATACATGTCAGTGACACTGGTCTGTAGTTTAATGCTTCATGTCTGTCTCCTTTTTTAAAGATTGGGACTACATTTGCTGTCTTCCATGCCTCAGGCAATCTCCCTGTTTCGATAGATGTATTGAATATTGTTGTTAGGGGTACACATAGCGCCTCTGCTCCCTCTCTCAATACCCATGGGGAGATGTTATCTGGCCCCATTGCCTTTGAGGTATCTAGCTCACTCAGAAGCCTCTTCACTTCTTCCTCGGTTGTGTGCACTGTGTCCAGCACTTGGTGGTGTGCCCCACCTCTCCGTCTTTCTGGAGTCCCTTCTGTCTCCTCTGTGAACACTTCTTTGAATCTCTTGTTGAGTTCTTCACATACTTCCCGGTCATTTCCTGTTGTCTCTCCTCCTTCCTTCCTTAGCCTGATTACCTGGTCCTTGACTGTTGTTTTCCTCCTGATGTGGCTGTACAACAGTTTCGGGTCAGATTTGGCTTTCGCTGCTATGTCATTTTCATATTGTCTTTGGGCCTCCCTTCTTATCTGTGCATATTCATTTCTGGCTCTACGACTGTTCTCCTTATTCTCCTGGGTCCTTTGCCTTCTATATTTCTTCCATTCCCTAGCACACTTGGTTTTTGCCTCCCTGCACCTTTGGGTAAACCATGGGCTCATCCTGGCTTTTTCATTACTCCTGTTACCCTTGGGTACAAACCTCTCCTCAGCCTCCTTGCATTTTATTGCTACATATTCCATCATCTCATTAACTGGTTTCCCTGCCAGTTCTCTGTCCCACTGAACCCCGTTCAGGTAGTTCCTCATTCCTGTGTAGTCTCCTTTCTTGTAGTTTGGCTTCATTCGTCCTGGCCTTCCTGCTTCTCCCTCCACTTGTAGCTCTACTGTGTATTCGAAGCTTACAACCACATGGTCACTGGCCCCAAGGGGTCTTTCATATGTGATGTCCTCGATATCTGCACTACTGAAGGTGAATACTAAGTCCAGCCTTGCTGGTTCATCCTCTCCTCTCTCTCTTGTAGTGTCCCTTACGTGTTGGTACATGAAGTTCTCCAGTACCACCTCCATCATCTTAGCCCTCCAAGTATCTTGGCCCCCATGTGGGTCCAAGTTCTCCCAATCTATCTCCTTGTGGTTAAAGTCACCCATGATCAGGAGCTTTGCCCTGCATGCATGAGCTCTTCTGGCCACTCTAGCCAGTGTGTCAACCATCGCTCTATTGCTCTCGTCGTACTCTTGCCTTGGCCTCCTGCTGTTCTGTGGTGGGTTATACATCACTGCTATTACCACCTTGGGACCTCCAGAGTGAAGTGTTCCCACTATGTAATCACTTTCTTCTCCGCTATCTTCTCTCTCCAGCTCATCAAAATTCCAGCGATTTTTGATCAGCAACGCCACTCCTCCACCCCCCCTGTTCCCTCTGTCTTTCCTCAGGATTTGGTATCCCGTTGGAAAGATGGCATCTGTTATCATACCTGTAAGCTTGGTTTCTGTGAGAGCTATGATGTCCGGTGATGCTTCTTTGACTCTTTCTTGCCACTCCTCCCACTTATTTGTTATTCCATCAGCGTTTGTGTACCATACCTTCAGTTTCCTTTCCAACACTGTGGTTTGGGGGGCCTGTGAGGGTGGGAGACCTGGTGGCATACTGTGGGGTTCTATAGCTTGGTGTTGGGTGGAGGCTGTGGGTATGGATTGTAGGGTGTGTTGGGATGGTGTGATAGGTTGTGTGGTTCTGAGAGTAGTTGTGTGTGTGTGTGTGTGTGTGTGTGTATGTGTGTGTGTGTGTGTGTGTGTGTGTGTGTGTGTGTGTGTGTGTGTGTGTGTGTGTGTGTGTGTGTACTCACCTACTTGTACTCACCCATTTGTGGTTGCAGGGGTCGATACATAGCTCCTGGCCCCGCCTCTTCAATGATCGCTACTAGGTCCTCTTTCTCCCTGCTCCATGAGCTTTATCATACCTCGTATTAAAACTATATATGGTTCCTGCCTCCACTACATCACTTGCCAGACTTTTTCCTCTGATAACTCTATGACTAAAGAAGTACTTCCTAACATCTCTCTAACTCGTCTGAGTCTTCAACTTCCAATTATGACCCCTTGTTTCTGTCTCATCTCTGAAACATCCTGTCTCTCCACCTTGTCAATTCCTCGCAGTATGGTTAAATTCGAGGAGCCAGTTACTGGACCAGTCTTCCAGCCTGTCCAGGTCTCCTTGTAATCCTGCCTGGTCCTCATCTGATTGAATTCTCCTCATTAACTTCACATCATCTGACAACAGGGACACTTCTGAGTCTATCCCTTCAGTCACGTCATTCACATATACCAAAAATAGCACTGGTCCTAGGATTGACCCCTGCGGAACCCCGCTCGTCACAGGCGCCCAGTCTGACACCTCGTCACGTACCATGACTCGTTGTTGCCTCCCTGTCAGATATTCTCTGATCCATTGCAGTGCCCTTCCTGTTATGTGTGCCTGATCCTCTAGCTTGTGCGCTAATCTTTTATGAGGAACTGTGTCTAAGGCCTTCTTGCACTCCAAGAAAATGCAATCTTCTCTCCCCTCTCTCTTGTCTTATGTGTGTATGCGTGTGTGTACTCACCTAGTTGTACTCACCTAGTTGAGGTTGCGGGGGTCGAGTCCGAGCTCCTGGCCCCGCCTGTTCACTGATCGCTACTAGGTCACTCTCCCTGAACCGTGAGCTTTATCATACCACTGCTTAAAGCTATGTATGGATCCTGCCTCCACTACATCGCTTCCCAAACTATTCCACTTACTGACTACTCTGTGGCTGAAGAAATACTTCCTAATATCCCTGTGATTCATCTGTGTCTTCAACTTCCAACTGTGTCCCCTTGTTACTGTGTCCAATCTCTGGAACATCATGTCTTTGTCCGCCTTGTCAATTCCTCTCAGTATTTTGTATGTCGTTATCATGTCCCCCCTATCTCTCCTGTCCTCCAGTGTCGTCAGGTTGATTTCCCTTAACCTCTCCTCGTAGGACATACCTCTTAGCTCTGGGACTAGTCTTGTTGCAAACCTTTGCACTTTCTCTAGTTTCTTTACGTGCTTGGCTAGGTGTGGGTTCCAAACTGGTGCCGCATACTCCAATATGGGCCTAACGTACATGGTGTACAGGGTCCTGAACGATTCCTTATTAAGATGTCAGAATGCTGTTCTGAGGTTTGCTAGGCGCCCATATGCTGCAGCAGTTATTTGGTTGATGTGCGCTTCAGGGTATGTGCCTGGTGTTATACTCACCCCAAGATCTTTTTCCTTGAGTGAGGTTTGTAGTCTCTGGCCCCCTAGACTGTACTCCGTCTGCGGTCTTCTTTGCCCTTCCCCAATCTTCATGACTTTGCACTTGGTGGGATTGAACTCCAGGAGCCAATTGCTGGACCAGGTCTGCAGCCTGTCCAGATCCCTTTGTAGTTCTGCCTGGTCTTCGATCGAGTGAATTCTTCTCATCAACTTCACGTCATCTGCAAACAGGGACACCTCAGAGTCCATTCCTTCAGTCATGTCGTTCACAAATACCAGAAACAGCACTGGTCCTAGGACTGACCCCTGTGGGACCCCGCTGGTCACAGGTGCCCACTCTGACACCTCGCCACGTACCATGACTCGCTGCTGTCTTCCTGACAAGTATTCCCTGATCCACTGTAGTGCCTTCCCTGTTATCCCTGCTTGGTCCTCCAGTTTTTGCACCAATCTCTTGTGTGGAACTGTGTCAAACGCCTTCTTGCAGTCCAAGAATATGTAATCCACCCACCCCTCTCTCTCTTGTCTTACTGCTGTCACCATGTCATAGAACTCCAGTAGGTTTGTGTGTGTGTGTGTGCGTGTGTGTGTGTGTGTGTGTGTGTGTGTGTGTGTGTGTGTGTGTGTGTGTGTGTGTGTGTGTGTGTGTGTGTGTGTGTGTGTGTGTGTGTGTGTGATTACTTGTTTGCAATTTGAGATTAGAGGAACCGAACTCGACGACATTAGAAGTTAGAAGAGGAAGGGGAACATGGTAACGACACACAAAATACTCAAGTGGTGGGAAGCGAGTACACGAAGGTACCGATAAGTTAAAGACTCCGATATGAGTCCCAGAGACTACAGAATTATTTGTTCAGCCCGAGGGTGGTCAGGAAGTAGAATGACAAATTTGTTTGTTGAGGAAGGCTCCATACTTGGTTTGAAGAATAGGTATGACAGAATCCACGAGTCTAGGAAGGAGCTGTGAATCGACCCCTTCAGCAACAGACAGGTGAACACAAAGGCATACACACCTAACCTAAGCGAAACAAAGCCAGTGATACATTACACAGACCTATTTACACATTTCACAAACTCATGTACGCATTGCATAGACCCATGTACGCATTACACTGATCCATGTACAAATTACACATACCCTTTTTCGCATTATACAGGCACATGTACGCATTACTCAGGCCCATTAATACAACCCAGGAGTCCCAAAGGCCTGTTATCCTGGGTGTAAAGGGAGCAAAATAAACACAGCAGAAAACTTTTGACTTATGTTATCCTTCACCAATTTAGAACAGAAGTATGTACACTATAAACACTATGTACAGCAATAGGTATTAGTGCACTCCACGATAAGCAAGGCAGAATAGAAGCCACTAGAGAGCAGACCGTGCTTCAACCAGCTTTAGAATGGGAATGACAAGGGCAGACAGGAGAGTGGTACCCACATAACCTCTGGGATTGCCAAAACCATCTTCTCATTGGTTGGAACCTGGGTAGTGGTTGAACGACGGGGCCCCATCGTCAACCCTCAGTCCCCTGGTTCGCTGGTTGGGGGAGATAGCCTGTAAATGAGGGTGTGCACATCCGCCGAATAAAGGTTACGTACTCTTTGCATGCCACACCCATGTACACCTTACATAAAGCCATGTACACAATACACAAACACATGTACACAATACACAGACCCATGTACTTATTACAGAGAGCCCTTGCATTACATTACAAACTCATGTGCACATTACACAGCCCCGTATACAAGTTATACAGCCCCGTGTACACGTCACACAGACACCTACATTACATTACACACTTGTGTACACATTACACAGTCCCATGTTACACGTTGCACAAATCCCTGCATTACATTACACACTCATGTACACGTTACATAGCCTCATGTATACATTACATAACCACATGTACAAGTTGTACAGACCCGTGCACACACTTCACTCGGCTGATCCGAACTTAAGAAAAAGAAATGAAAAATATATATATTCGCAGCGTACACAACCGCAGAGTCGAAATAAGAAAAAAAAAAAAAAAAAAAAATGCGTGGAAGGGAAAAAAATGTGTTACAGTTTCAGCAGATCAGATGAGAGAGACAAAAACCTTCAGAATGCCAAATGTCATGAGGCTGGTTGGGAAACATGGATCAGAAACGTTTTAAGGTTTTGTGGTGTTTAGTTAGCATTATAAACATTCCTAAACATGTAGTTTAACCGTGTGTCTTAAATATGTGTATCTTAAATATGTGGTTTACTGTGTGCCTTAAATATATAGCATAAACGTGAATCTTAAGTGTGTGTGTCTTGTGTAGCGAAACAGAAACACATGAAAATAGTTTATTTTCCAGTATACATAAAAAAATCACAATGTTTTAGTTGAAATAGTTCCTACCTCACCCATTTAGAAGACGTTTCGTACCGTCCTGGACCGATAATAATGTCGCGGTTGGATCATAACACTCCAGGAGGGAGTGAAACCTCGTCTCTGGAGTCCTCTCGAAGCTCTCAGCCAGAGAGTTACTTAATGTGTTGAAACAGTGTTAGACTATTAAAAATTTTTTCTTGGTTTTCATAATGTTGTTAAAAAAATTCGTATTGCTACAAAAGTAGATGTACTTTTTTTTCACATATTTTCAAATATAACAAAAAACAAATGTACTTTTTTCACATATTTTCAAATATAACAAAAAAAAGTAGATAAAATTTTTTTTTACACGTTTTCAAATGTAAAACAAAAAGGATGATGTACATTTTTTTACATACTTTCAGATGTTGAAAAAACGTATATATACGTTTGGATCATTTAAGGGTTAAAATGTTTATTGTAGACAAATTGTTGATTTGTATAATGAACTTTGTTTCTACTTATCAGTGATGAGTCACGAGTGAAAAATGTGTTCAGTAGCCTCACGAGGAACAACTACTGTGATAATAATAATAATAATAATAATAATTATTATTATTATTATTATTATTATTTATTCGTAGGGAAACGGTGAAGTAACAGGAGTTATGTTGCGAATAAGGATTCGGAGGTAATCAAGTTCATTCCAAGGGAGGAGAGGATAACTCCATTTCTCTGACTCAAGAATCTATTATTAGCAACAAGGCTCTTACTTCTCTTGAGGGTCTCTTAGGGAAAAGATTCATTTTGTCTTAAAGCTCAAACCCTCTGTCTCTCTCCATGTAACCTTCTATCTCTCATTGCAATTTTCTGTCTTCCCCTTGTAACTTTCTGTCTTCCCCTGTAACCTTCTGTCTTCCTTTGCAACCTTCTGTATCTCCATGTAACCTTCTGTCTCTCCCTGTAACCTTCTGTCCTCTTGTCACCTGTCCCATCATCCCCTGTAACCTTCTGTCCTCTTGTCACCTGTCCCATCATCCCCTGTAACCTCCTGTTGCTCATTTACAATCCTCAATGTTTTCATTGCTAACACTAACCACACAACATTTAATTTACAGTTCTGTGTGACTAAAGTTTTTTTTTTTTCATTTAGAGTGTTCCAGTTAATGCATGTATTTCCCTCACTGAAAAAGCTGCAAATCTTAATGAACTCAATTAACAATTTTTACGAAACTGTTTTGTTCTTATTCTATTCTACTTTTTCTTAATCGTTCTTGATCCTGCAGTTTATTATTTCTATTAATATTCCATCGAGTTTCTAGTTGGCCTTTAAGTGATAGTGGTGAGGACATGACAGAGGTAAACAAGCAGATATGACAGCAAAACAGTGGTGAAATACATGTCAGGAGTGAATTTGTCATCTGACAAAGTGAGAATTGTCTGCTGTCGTAACATCATCTTGCATGCAGACATCAGTGGTCTAGGAATGTGCGAGTTAAGATAAGATTTTGTTCGGAATTTTAATCCAGGAGGGTTGTCCACCCAGGATAACCCAAGAATGTCAGTGCGTCATCCAGGACTGTCTATCTTATTTCCATTGAGATCCTTAGATCCTTAGATCTCGCATCCCTCAGGATGCGACCCACACCGGTCTACACCCTGGTACCTACTTGCTTGCTAGATGAACGGGACAGCAGGTGTAAGGAAAAACGCCCAATGTTTTCACCCTTGCCAGGGATCGAACCACGAACAATCAGTGTGTAAGGCGAGAGTGTTGCCTACCAGGCCACTAACACCGTTAGGGAAGGTCTCCTAGGTGCAGTATATAACAGACACAATTTTTGAGCTCGTGGGGATTCTCTAAGTAATCTATGTCTCACCCGTACTCTGGACTCAGTCAAGTCCACGTGGAGTGTAGCTCACCACTTGAAGTGAAGGATGTGGGCCAAGACTCTCAAGAGGTGCTCCAAAAAAGCGGCATTCAAATGACTTTATGAGATCTGAGATGAGGAATCCATGTCAGCTTCCGGTCAAAGACTACTTCAAGGAACTACTATTCTACATACGGTTCTGGAATGAGATGGATGCTCCCGACCCGGTAGAAGTGTATAGGGTCATGAAAATAGCGGTTATTCAGAGCATGGGACTGTTGATGCTTGAGCCTTCGTTAGCTAGTTGCCTCCCGATCTCTAAAGTGTCAGCCAAATCACGAGGATTTAACAGTGGTTAGACCACAGTCTCTTCTTTCTCTAACATCACATCTTCCCTATCCCTCCTCCCCAACATGGCCCGTCGTCGGCCCCCTTTCCAATAACCCCTAATGCTCTCTATCCCTCACTTCCCCGTCGCCCCTTGGCACATCTCCAGAAGCAAGGCTGTGAAACTGTTGGGGTATTGTTGATCCATCCCTAATGTTCACATGTTGTTGGTTCACACTGGTACTGCCTAACAGACACTGATGGTTCACACTGGTACTGCCTTACAGACACTGATGGTTCACACTGGTACTGCCTAACAGACACTGATGGTTCACACTGGTACTGCCTTACAGACACTGATGGTTTACACTGGTACTGCCTTACAGACATCGTTGGTTCACACTCGTAATTCCTAAAACAGAGCAAGTACTTACACAGACAGAGACACACAGACACACAGACACACACACACACACACACACACACACACACACACACACACACACACACACACACACACACATACACAATAAAAGTTTGTATATATAATATACAATCATATCAGTAAAGCATACTCGCTTTATTGTAAAGGATTTCAATATGTCGTGCATGCATAACACTGAAAATATATAATGGTTCCTGTTTTTCCCCCCAAAATTAAGTATTTTTTGTCATATTCGACACCATCCGTGTGCTATATGTCTCCACGTTGTGCATAGCAAAACTGCCATTATATCGCAGTACAGGTGCCGGGAAGTGCCACCCGCCAGGCACTGCCCTTGAAAGTCAGTGCCAGCAGTGCCCCATAATACGAATGACCGGCACTCTTTGCCAATTACTTGTTGACGCTAAATGGGTCCCAAATGGAGGTAATATTTTTATTTTGAATAAGACGGAAGAGTTAGGAACAGGATTGACTTCACATAACGTCAGTTACAGACTGACAGAGTTACCTTCATGAAACTGGCGATGTGTGTGTATTGTTTTGACTGAAACTCGCATTCACTGTAAGATATTTTCACTTTAACTCTCAATGACTGAAACAAGTGGATGTAATAGTAAGGAATTATAAAATATTTTATATAATAATAATAATAATAATAATAATAATAATAATAATAATAATAATAATTATTATTATTATTATTTATTAATAATAATAATAATAATTATTATTATTAAAGGAAAGAGAGATGGAAGGGAAGGGATAGAGGGGGAGATGAAAGGAGAAAGTGAAAGGAGAATGAGGGAAGGAAAGGAGAAAAAGGGAGTAAGGGAAAGGAGAAAGAGGGAGTAAGGGAAAGGAGAAAGAGGGAGTAAGGGAAAGGAGAAAGAAAGGGAGTCAGGGAGGGTAAGGGAGTGTAAGAAGAGCTTATTGTACACTGCTTTAATTTTTAATGGCGGAGACACACCACACCTCCCCGGCGTGCTATAAGGGCGCCTCACACACACTGATCGGGCGTAATAATCATCCTTGAGGCTCCCAATTGATGACGTTGATTAGCACTTTCTTGCCTTCATAAGTTCGCCTAAGATGTTGGCTTTTAAAATCAATACATAAAAGATATGAACATATATATGTACATAGATCTACATATACGTACACTAAAGAAATACTTTCATATACACAATTATACATAAACATGAATAATCTGCATATGCATATACTAAAATACACGTATATGTGTATTTTACTATTTTTTAAAGCAATAGCAAGAAATATACCTATTACTAGACCAATAAGCCTTACCTCCATAGTGGGAAAATTTATGGAATCAATAATTGCCGACGCAATTCGTAGCCATCTTGACAGGCACAGATTGATTAATGAATCTCAACACGGTTTTACAAAGGGGCGTTCCTGTCTTACGAATTTATTAACATTTTTCACTAAGGTGTTTGAGGAGGTAGAACATGGTAATGAATATGATATTGTGTATATGGACTTCAGTAAGGCTTTCGATAAAGTTCCACACCAGAGGCTATTGAGGAAACTTAGGGCACACGGAATAGGAGAAAAATTTTCCTGGGTAGAGGCATGGCTGACAAATAGACAGCAGAGAGTTTGCATAAAAGGGGAGAAATCAGAATGGGGGCAAGTCACAAGCGGTGTTCCTCAGGGGTCAGTGTTGGGCCCGTTGTTGTTCACAATTTACATAAACGACATAGATGAGGGAATAAATAGCGACATAAGCAAATTTGCTGGTGACACCAAAATAGGCCGTCCAATTCATTCTAATGAGGGCACTAGAGCACTCCAGAATGATTTGAATAGAGTGATGCAATGGTCGGAGAAGTGGCAGATGCAGTTTAATATTGACAAAAGTAAAGTTCTAAATGCTGGACAGTTAAATAACCATGCCACATATAAACTAAATAATGTAGATCTTAGATTGCGAAAAGAATTTAGGAGTTCTGGTTAGCAGTAATCTAAAACCAAGACAACAGTGCATTAGTGTTCGCAATAAAGCTAACAGAATTCTTGGCTTCATATCTAGAAGTATAAATAATAGAAGTCCTCAGGTTGTTCTTCAACTCTATATATCCTTGGTTAGGCCTCATTTAGACTATGCTGCTGAGTTCTGGTCACCGTATTACAGAATGGATATAAATACTCTGGAAAACGTACAGAGGAGGATGGCAAAGATGATCCCATGTATCAGAAATCTTCCCTATGAGGATAGACTGAGGGCCCTGAATCTGCACTCTCTCGAAAGGTGTAGATTTAGGGGGGATATGATCAAGATGTATAAATGGAAAACAGGAATAAATAAAGGGGACGTAAATAGCGTGCTGAAAATTTCAAGCGAAGACAGGACTCGCAGCAATGGTTTCAAGCTGGAAAAAATCAGATTCAGGAAGGATATAGGAAAGCACTGGTTTGGTAATAGAGTTGTGGATGAGTGGAACAAACTCCCGAGTACAGTTATTGAGGCTAAAACGTTGTGTAGTTTTAAAAATAGGTTAGATAAATACATGAGTGGGTGTGGGTGGGTGTGAGTTGGACCTGCCTAGCTTGTGCTGCTGGGTCTGGTGCAGTATTTTATCCTTGAGTGGAGGTGACCAGACTGGGAATTTAGAATCATACGACTTCTTAGAAGTATTTCAGGATTGTTTTTTGAAGCAGTTTGTGACAGAACCTACAAGGAGAAATAACCTACTTGACTTAGTTATGGCAAACAATGAATCCCTTGTTAATAATTTAGAAATTTCAGAGGAACTGGGTGCTAGCGACCACAAATCAATTACATTTAGCATTGAATGGAAGTACGATAGTAGCGATAACTCAGTAACAGTCCCAGATTTTCGCTTAGCAGATTACGATGGGCTTAGAGAACACTTATCATCTGTTGACTGGGGTAACGAAGAGAGCTATCAATATGACAGTTTTCTGAACACTATACATGCTGCTCAAAGAGCGTTTATCCCATATAAAGAAATTAGATCAAATAGAAATGACCCAAAATAGATGAATAATAGGCTCAAATATCTACTAGGGCATAAGAAAGGAATTTATAGGCGTATCAAAAGAGGTGAGGGTCATCTTATGAATCAGTATATTGACATTAAGAGGGACATTAAAAAGGGGATAAGAAAAGCTAAAAGGGACTATGAAATTAAAGTTGCTAGGGATTCTAAAACTAACCCAAAAAGTTTTTTCCAGGTCTATAGAACAAAAGTTAGAGATAAGATAGGTCCCCTTAAAAATAACTATGGGCATCTTACTGACAAAGAGAATGAAATGTGCTTGATTTTATATAATTATTTTCTCTCAGTTTTTACACAGGAAGACACTAACAATATTCCAGTAATTAATTTTTACAGTGGGCTAGAAGAAGATAAATTATGTAACATCACAGTCACTAGTGAGATGGTTGTGAAGCAGATAGACAGACTGAAGCAAAATAAGTCGCCGGGTCCTGATGAGGTTTTTTCAAGGGTTCTTAAGGAATGCAAAATGGAACTCTGTGAACCATTAACTAATATTTTTAATTTATCTCTTCAAACAGGTGTAGTGTCTGATATGTGGAAGATGGCTAATGTAACTCCTATTTTTAAAACAGGGGACAAGTCGTTACCGTCAAATTACCGCCCAATAAGCCTGACCTCAATTGTAGGCAAATTACTAGAGTCAATTATAGCTGAGATTATAAGAAGCCATCTCGATAAGCATAGCTTGATTAATGATACTCAGCATGGATTCACAAGAGGCCGGTCTTGTCTAACTAATTTATTAACTTTCTTCAGTAAAGCTTTTGAGGCTGTTGACCACAATAAAGAATTTGATATTATTTACTTAGATTTTAGTAAGGCTTTTGATAGAGTTCCGCACCATAGACTGTTAAAGAAAGTGGCAGCTCATGGCATTGGGGGAAAAGTGCTCTCGTGGATCGAGTCATGGCTCACTGACAGGAAGCAGAGAGTGTCCATAAATGGGGTTAAATCCGAGTGGGGATCTGTAACAAGTGGCGTTCCACAGGGATCAGTCTTGGGCCCGTTGTTGTTTATAATATATATCAATGATCTTGATGAGGGAATTACTAGTGATATGAGTAAATTCGCCGATGACACAAAGATAGGTAGGATAATTGATTCAAACGTAGATGTTATGGAACTTCAGGAGGATTTAAACAAACTCTATTCTTGGTCAGAAAAGTGGCAGATGCAGTTCAATGTAGATAAATGCAAGGTTCTGAAGCTTGGGAGTGCCCATAACCCTAGTACTTATAAGTTAAATGATGTAGAACTTAGCCATACAGATTGCGAAAAGGACTTGGGGGTTATGGTGAGCAGCAACCTTAAACCAAGACAGCAATGCCTAAGCGTACGTAATAAGGCAAATAGATTACTGGGATTTATATCAAGAAGTGTAAGCAACAGAAGTCCAGAGGTCATACTGCAGCTTTATACATCATTAGTAAGGCCTCACCTAGATTATGCAGCTCAGTTCTGGTCTCCGTATTACAAAATGGACATAAATTCGTTAGAAAACATTCAGCGTAGGATGACTAAATTAATAAATAGCATTAGAAATCTTCCTTATGAAGAAAGATTGAAGACTCTTAAGTTACATTCACTTGTTAGACGAAGAATGAGGGGAGACCTGATCGAAGTATATAAGTGGAAGATAGGTATTAATAAAGGGGATATTAATAGGGTCTTGAGGATGTCTCTCCAAGAGAGAACCCGCAGTAATGGATTTAAATTAGATAAGTTTAGATTTAGAAAGGACATAGGAAAGTATTGGTTTGGAAATAGGGTAGTTGATGAGTGGAACAGTCTACCTAGTTGGGTTATTGAGGCTGGGACTTTGGGTAGTTTCAAATCTAGGTTGGATAAGTACATGAGTGGGAGGGGTTGGATTTGAGTGGGACTTTCACATCAGAGCTTATTTCTTGGGTGGCATTGAAAATTGGGTTGGGCAAATGTTTTGTTAGTGGGATGAACTGTAAAGGACCTGCCTAGTATGGGCCAGCAGGCCTCCTGCAGTGTTCCTCCTTTCTTATGTTCTTATGTTCTTATTGGGGTAATCCGGGGGAGATGGGTCATTGGTCTAATCCGGGAGGGGACATGGACCTGCTCCGCATGGGTCAGTAGGCCTGTTGCAGTGTTCCTTCTTTCTTGTGTTCTTATGTTCTTACTAACTAAGCGCCATGTAAGTATGCACTTGTATAAACATGCCGCTGATGGGTAGTGTGGTAGACCTCATCTTACGATTTTCAAGAATAGCACCACACACACACACACACCTTTATTAAAATACACGAAAGTGGTTAGGCCACTTGCCTTTATTGCCTCCTCTCCCCACCCCCACCCACCCTTTTCCCATATTTCCATCCTTAGCTATCCTTTCTCCCCTATCTTACCAAATCTCTGGTCAAAAATCGCCATCACGATAAATATTAAAAAATATTCACTTCGAATTATCTCACTTTTTTCTTAATATTCAACTTCTAATTTTTCCTTAACCTTTGCTGTACATTGTTTTTTCCTGCTTTGTCCTCTCTTAGTTACACTTTGTTCTTTTGTCTCTGTCGAGTCTATCAATACTCCGTTTTTCTTTCCGCCTCCTATTACCATTGTCACTTTTTACGCACTACCCCATCCTTTTATGTAAACTTCCACACTATCCCATAGTTTTAGTTACCCTATCCTCTGTCTGTGCCTCACCCCATTCTTCTTTGCCTCGCTTCATCCCACCTTGCGCTTCATCGTATTCTCCTTTACCTCATCTCGTCTGTCTTGTGCCTCATCATCCCCACTCTTCTTTTGCATGAAACCCCATTACCCTTGTATATCACCCCATTCCCCATACATAAACTCCTAACACCTTCCAATGAATACAGACTTTCACATGATCCCTTCTATTGTATTGACAGAATCTGTCAGACAAAAGGGTGAAAAATCATGAAGTGATTGGCCAGTAGAAACAAAAGGGAAAGACAATCAGCCCTTGCTGAAGAAGCGAGATCTTTGAAGATTGTTTTTGATCGTCTGAATATGCACGTTGTCAGGGAGGTATAAGGTACCTGACAGGTGTTCCATGAAACAGATGTGGAGTGTAATACTATGAAAATACATAGAATATTGATGAATGAGGTGCTTGTGCAACACCTGGGAATCTTTACCCTGAAGACGTTTCGTCGGCTTTATCAAATCAACACAGAAGTAATTAGCGCTTAGTTATGATAATAATAATAATAATAATAATAATAATAATAATAATAATAATAATAATAATAATAATAATAATAATAATAATAATAATAATAACATAAAGCTTTCACCTTGCCTGTGCGTCAGACTCTTCAAGATTAAAGTGGTGAGCACCTTCTTCTAGACTGAAGAAATGATAACTTCGTCTTCTACCGTCTCCAGTTTCGACACCTTCAAATAACCTCTGCAGTGAATTGATAAAGCCACTGGCTTTATTCCGAATAAAGACACCCAGGTGTTGCAAGTGTGTGTTATTCATCAGCACAGAACATTATTCAAGGAATGTCTACAGAGACATGCGCAACACGTATGTATCTTCATTGCAATGTAGATACGGAAGTGTTGCAAATGTGTCTTATCACTGTATACCATTAATAACTGAATATCTAAAAGGCCATAGTAACTGAGGGTTCCCAGCACGAAATGCTCCCTCATCCTCCGCCCTATTAGTAATGATAAATACTAAAAAATAATGAGGAAATATTCAGTGTAATGAGTATCTGTCTCAACAATGCCCTGGCTGCCACTTGAAAGTAAAGTCAGGAAATCTAATCTCCAGAACAGAGAGGGATTGGAAGTGACTTACTGTGCACGTCTAATCCATTATGTGGACGGTGGCAGCACGAGACCATGTGGATGTACACAACGTTAATTACTCAGTCGTGAAGGGATTAGCAAGTATAAACAACATTATCATATTGGATAATAAAGTATACTTATTTGTACATTAATAAAATATAGGGTGTCATGATAAGTGAAATATCCAGACGACCTCAGGGAGAAATCCAAATATTTTTCCTCGAAGCTTTTTACCTGCTTTTCTAAGGTTGTGGGTCCCCCACAGTTTGCGCTGAAGGTGGACTCCATGAAAAAAAAAATGGATCCTATGATTTTTTTTTTGGAGGGGGCATTACTAATATTTTATTTTCATTAATAAGATACGCTGACAAATAACATAGTTTGACATACTGTGCACGTTATTTAGTAAGTGGGTAGCATGAAATGACTAAGTTTGCTGTAAACATTACATCAATACGTATTACTGTCTGAGTGCAAAGCTATATACCACGTGACGTAGTATCTCTCAGTGTATATACACTGAGAGTTTACATTAATCCCTATTTACGAAACCAAACTTTTTTGACTGGCGGAATACTAGTGACATTAAGCCTTAATGACGATTCTGCAGTCGTCAAGCATTAAGCCCAAATCATCCTACGTACCTCCATCCTTCAATCCTTCCTAACATTCCTTTCATCCTCCACTGGCATTTGGAGAGAATGTCACGGTATCCACCAAACACTCAGACTCGGGCAGTGATGTGCGGCTCACCAGACTTCTAACATTTAGACAAACGTTTCGATATAATTTATTCACATGACCAAACATTATTTGCAATTCTTGTCGACACTTCAGTTTGTGTGCTCCCTCGTTTTTACTCACCCACTTTGTCTCTTTTTTTCGTTTAATGTATTCTGACTTCAAATAAAGTTCAACAGCATACTATATAAGGGTGGTAGGTAAAGAAAATATTCAAAGAGATACAGGGAGAAACGTGAGTCTTCCCTGAAGTACATTCAGCCCATGTCGTCATAGACTGCCATTATTACCTTCTGCCTTTCCTCAGAGAATTTCCCTATGTCGTGCCGAATAGGTAAAATTGGACAGTTAGCAAGAACTTATTTAAAATTAAGTCCTCTCTAAAATTTTCTCGTATACGTTTAAAGATATATTTTTTTCATTTATGTTAATATAAAAAACTTAATTATTTTGTACCAAAATAAACTTAGGAAACTTATCTAACCTTATTATAACAAGTGCAATTTAATTTAGCCTAATCCAACTAAGTATACGTTATAGAAGTTTACAAGAATTTAACAATAAACAAACACAATGAAATATTTTTTTTCATTAGGTTCAGAATGATTTTTTGCGAAATTTTTGCACACACAAATTTTCGCTTGCCCTATTCGGCAAGAAGTGCATTGCCATTTAAGCCAAAATCACAAGTTATAAGACATTAAATCGTACTCTATAACTGGACTTGGGACCCTCATCCTCAGAGAAGACATTAAACGTACCTCAGGGAAAACTCAAGGTTTTTCCAGGAGCTGTTTGAATATTTTCTTCTCCTACCACCCCCTATATTTTATATCCTACGGGAAAATTTATTAATAGACAGAATACATTTACAGGAAACACACACACACACACACACACACACACACACACACACACACACACACACACACACATATATATATATATATATATATATATATATATATATATAATATATATATATATATATATATATATATATATATATTATATATATATATATATATATATATATATATATATATATATATATATATATATATATATATATTGCAAACAATCGCAGACGGGCGATCTTAACTATACAGGAAAAGCCACAGGGGACGGGGTGGAAATCTTTAGCTCAAGTACTTTCACATTCCTCAGTGCGTCATCAGGAGCTGTGCAATCTTGCAAGGGAGCAACCAAAGCAGGGAGAGAAGTCCTAGAGTAGCGTAGGTGTCACCGACCACGGTTACCCTTAGACTGGGTTAGTGGTCGGTACCAACCCCACCCTACCATCATCCCCCCACTACCCATATGGGGTAGGAGAGTTTCTGAGATGTCAAGCAGGAAATTATAAGATATAAAAGGCAGCCCCAAGCTTTTTCTAATCGTTCATAACAGGTCATATAGTTTGAGAAAATAAGTTTCTCGTTAGATACTGTAGACATGGATAGCTATTATTCTGTGTGACCTTTTCAAATGAAAGAAAAGAATACAATGTGCTCTTTGTCCGTTTAAATGTCTTGCTCTGGGGTACTCGAGCTTCTGATGACACACTGAGAAGTGTGAAAGTACTTGAGCTAAAGATTTCCACCCCCCGTGGCTTGTCCTGCATATATATATATATATATATATATATATATATATATATATATATATATATATATATATATATATATATATATATATATATATATATGTCGTGCCGAATATGTAAAACTGGTCAATTAACAAGAACTCATTTAAAATTAATTCCTTTCTAAAATTTTCTTTTATACGTTTAAAGATATATTTTTTTTATTAATGTTGATGTAAAAATTTATAATTTTGTACCAAAAGGAATTTAGAAAACTTACTTAACCTTATTATAACAAGAACAATTTATTTTAGACTAACCCAACTAAATATATTTTAGATTTGTTTACAATAACTTAATACTAAACAAACACAATGAAATATATTTTTTTCGTTAGGTTCAGAATGATTTTGGCGAAATTATTGCATACACAAATTTTCACTTGTCCTATATGGCAAGTTGAGCGTTGCTATTTAAGCCAAGATCGCAAGTTCTGCCTATTCGGCAAGACATATATATACATATATATATATATATATATATATATATATATATATATATATATATATATATATATATATATATATATTTATTTATCGAAAGTTGAGAGATCAAACACAACAACTCCAACAAACACAACAAATACAAGACAGCAACTAAAGGGTTTCAGTCAATTACATATATTTAATTCGCAAAGCTGTTTTATGCTAATAATTTTCATTCTAATGTTATAAAAATTGGTGGAAACATTTGAAAATATTTATAGGGATTTTAAATGAAACTTAGAATATCTCGTATAACTCTTCTGTTTCAAGCGCCTTAATTCGACTCATGGTACGTAATGGGTGTGTGTGTGTGTGTGTGTGTGTGTGTGTGTGTGTGTGTGTGTGTGTGTGTGTGTGTGTGTGTGTGTGTGAGCATCCTTGTACTAATCGGAATATAACATGTTTATCTGACCGGAAATGCACTGCTTCAAGTTTATACGTCACAGGTGACGTAAGGGTGATGTAAGAGTGACGTAAGAATGACGTAAGAATGATGTAGGGGTGACGTAAGGGTAATGTAAGGGTGACTTAAGGATGATGTAAGAGTGACTTAAGAATGATGTAAGAGGGACGTAAGGATGATGAAAGAGTGACGTAAGCATCATGTAAGAATGATGTAATCATGATGAAAGAGTGACGTAAGCATAATGTAAGAGTGATGTAAGGATGATGTAAGAGGGACGTAAGGATGATTTAACATAGTGACTAACAAATATTATCTGAGAGTCACGAACATGTTGGGTTGAGAAGAAATTACTGCTCAACGACTGATCCGTAAATTACAGCTGGAATGGGGAGCTACGCTCGAGGGGACAGTGAAGCCTGGGGAGAGGCGTCTCTGGGACATAGATGAGGGGATGGCATCTGAGGGGACTTTGACTGAGAAAAGGGGTAGAAGGATTGTTGATCAGCAGGGTGAAATATGTCACAGCAAGTATTCATGAAACAATGCCTCGCTTTACGGCGAATTTGATAAAGCACGTCTTACAGCGACACGTCATCAATAAAGAGTTTGCACTGTTATAAATGATTTTGCATTAGAGTGGAAGAATAAAAAATAAAATGACACAATACCGTGGCTGGAACAATACACCGTCCTGGTGAAGGGTGAAATAAGTGCCAGGATGCAAGGCACCACAACCTGGCTGATCCCAGAGTGAGTGCTACATCTCTCCTTTTCTTTTTCCCTACCCCAGTTATCATGTAAGGAATAATCTCTGTGCGCAGACATTAAACAGATCCTCCGGTATTTTTTCTGGTGTTAATGTTGACATATTTTCCATGACCTGCGCTCCAACCAGCTCAGTTTATGGCCAATAGAAGTTCTCTGTATATTCTCCAACTGTGAAGTTTTCCCTGAAATAATTGCGAGTTAGGAGCATAATAATGTGCCCAACAAATGTCACAGACGACTTGTAGAGTATCAGAGGAGGTATCCCTGAGAGATATACAGGTATACCTATCAGAGTGTCTCCCTGACGGCATCTTCCAGATATTTTCCCTCTAATATGCACACACCCACCCACCCAGCCACTAACACAAGGACCAGGGAGAGAGAGGACCTAGTAGGACTCAACTCCATGCAACCACAAAGAGAACACACACACACACACACAACCACACACACAACATTTATAAACACAAACATCCTCTGAGAAAACACCACAGTCTCCAGACGGACCCTGAAACAGAAACGAATGAGAGGCCCAGATATGTGGGGGAAAGGTGGGAATGCAGAGGCGAATGTGGGAGAGGTGAAGGAGTCGGAGGGAAAGGAGGGAAGAGTGAGGCACCGGCTCTCTCCTTCCAGATTCTCCTTCACTTCCTCTACCTCTTCCCTTCCTTCCTTCTCTTCCTTCTACCCTCCTTTCTTTTTTTCCTTCCTCATAATTTTTTCTTCGTTGTTCCTCCTCTCCCTTTTATTATCCATCCCTCAGTATCTCCTTTCTCTCTCTTGCTCCAAACCCCCATTTTTTCCTCTTTTTCTTCCACTCTGCCCTCCCTCCCTCCCTCTCTCTCTCTTTCTCTCTCTCTCCATCCATCCTTAACTCTCACCATCATTTCCTCCCTCCCTCACTCCATCCTTCCTTCCACAGTTCCCTCTCCCTCCCTCCCTCCTTCCCTCCCTTCCTCCTTCCTTCGTAAGGTTGCGGTGCCAGAGAAGTTATGTCGTCACCTCACTCTTAACTTATTATCTTATGGGCAGACGAATGTTCCCTCATTCCCTCTAGTGTGTGTGTGTGTGTGTGTGTGTACTCACCTAGTTGTACTCACCTAGTTGAGGTTGCAGGGGTCGAGTCAGAGCTCCTGGCCCCCCTCTTCACTGGTCGCTACTAGGTCACTCTCCCTGAACCTTGAGCTTTATCATACCTCTGCTTAAAGCTATGAATGGATCCTGCCTCCACTACATCGCTTCCCAAACTATTCCACTTCCTGACTACTCTGTGGCTGAAGAAATACTTCGTAACATCCCTGTGAGTCATCTGTGTCTTCAACTTCCAGCGGTGTCCCCTTGTTGCTGTGTCTCATCTCTGGAACATCCTGTCTTTGTCCACATTGTCAATTCTTCTCAGTATTTTGTATGTCGTTATCATGTCCCCCCTATCTCTCCTGTCCTCCAGTGTCGTCAGGTTGATTTCCCGTAAGCTCTCCTCGTAGGACATACCTCTTAGCTCTGGGACTAGTCTTGTTGCAAACCTTTGCACTTTCTCTAGTTTCTTTACTTGCTTGGCTAGGTGTGGGTTCCAGACTGGTGCCGCATACGTGCCTTAATGTCAGAACACCACGTATCAAACACCTCCAATCTTGTTACCTTAAAAAAAATTAAAGTATGCTTTCAGCCTTCCAGTCACTTATTCTCTATATCTCAATTTACCCCATTTCCTTTTAATTTTAAAAATTGCATTCAGACCTAGAGTCAATAATATCTTCGTCACTCGTCGTCACGTCGTCGCCAAATTTTGTTGCTCTTAGGCTCGCAATAGTTGTCTTATTCAGTAACTAAATTTTTGTGTCGTATAACTCGGTCTTCTAACTTGTTTCACCTAAATTCTTTGACCATAGTGCCTTCATAGTTAGAGAAATAACTTGCCTTGTGTATCTGTTGGGGAACCGTGAGTGTTGTTACCTTGTGAAGATTTGGAATAATGGGCGAGGGAGAAACGGAGCTAGGGAGAGAAGGCTAGATGGTGAGAGAGAGGCTATAGGGAGACAGGAGGCTAGAGGGAGAGTAGAGGCTAGAGGGATACAGTCACCTGGAGGGAGAGAAAAGAAGCTGATGGGAGAGGAAGGGCTGGAGAGAGAGAGGGGGGAGCTAGAGGGAGAGATGGGAGCTTTTGGGTGGGGATTGTAGGTAGGGAGCTGGAGTAACAGTGGGGGCTAGAGGGAAAGAAGAACCTAGAAGGAGAACGGGAACTAGAAGAAGAAAGGAAGAATGGGGAATGAAACGTTGAAGGAAAGTGGGGGGATGAAGATGGAAAGAACAAGGGAGAACAAAATGCAAATATAAACAGAGGGAAGGGAAAGGAAAATAAAAAGACTCAGTCACACAAACACAAAGACAAACAACACAGTTTATTACCCAGGACAGAAGAAAATAGAACACATTCATTCCCTAGTAGAAACAAATAGGGAGAGATTAATATCAGTGTGATGAATCAAGAATCAGAACGAGGACCCGGAGCTTCAATTAGGGCAGCCAGGTGAACACAAATTACCCTTTCTGTAAATCTGTGGTGTCTGAGCACACTAAAATCTTTCGAGTTGACAGAACGGAAATTAACGCAAGATGGAATTATTCAAACACGACTAAGCAGTCTCGCTTCTTCCATTGTCTCCAGTATAAAAAAAATCGCGTCTGTACTCGACAGGAGCAGTCTGATGTGCAGGAGAAAGTTTTCGACAATAAGATACCCATGTGTCTTATTCATCAACTTGTCGACATATGATGATGTGAAGAGTGTAACATTTAGTTCAACTTGAGGAATGATTTAGCGTACCATATGTGGACTATATGGCTGTAAGGATTGTGAAAATGGATGTACCAGGAGAGCGTCTGGACCTGCGGCATGAGTAGGTATGGCCACCTTGATGATGAAAGTATTTTCGTTTCGGGAATTATCTTTCTATTTGGGTCACTCTGCCTAGGTGGGAGACGGCCGACATGTTTTATATATATATATATATATATATATATATATATATATATATATATATATATATATATATAAGTAAACTACTGTACTTCATTCACACAGCCGGACTCCAGAGTCTGGATAAAGTACTGTGTACTCTGATGCCGAGTTTGCAGGTTCGAATCCTGCTGTGGACTGAGAGATAATTTATATATATATATATATATATATATATATATATATATATATATATATATATATATATATATATATATATATATATATAATGTTACACACACACACATGCCTCAGTAAGGAATCGCTCAAGACTCTGTGCACTGTGTACGTCAGGCCAATACTGGAGTATGCAGCACCAATTTGGAACCCACACCTGGTCAAAAACGTCGAGAAATTAGAGAAATTGCAAAGGTTTGCAACAAGGCTAGTTCCAGAGCTAAGGAGAATGTCCTACGAAGAAAGGTTAAGAGAAATCTATCTGACGACACTGGAGGACAGGAGGGTTAAGGGAGACATGATAACGACATACTGTGAGGAATAGATGACGTGGACAGAGACAGGATGTTCCAGAGAGGGGACATAGAAAGAATGGGTTACAATTGGAAGTTGAAGACTCAGATGAGTCAGAGGGATGTTAGGAAGTATTTCTTCAGTCATAGAGTTGTCAGGAAGTGGAATAGTCTGGCAAGTGATGTAGTGGAGGCAGGAACCATACTCAGTTTAAGACCAGGTATGATAAAGCTCATGCAGCAAGGAGAGAGACGACTTAGTAGCGACAATCGAAGAGGCGGGGCCAGGAGCCGACTCTCGACCCATGCAACCACAATTAGGCGAGTACAATTAGGTAGTACGCACACACAAACATACGCACCTAGTCAAGCACGTCAAGAAATTAGGGAAAGTGCAAAGGTTTGCAACAATACTAGTCCCAGAGCTACGGGGATTGCCCTACGAAGAAAGGTTGAGGGAAATCGGCCTGACGACACTGGAGGACAGGAGGGTCAGGGGAGATGTTACAAAAAAACGCGATTCTAAAAGCTTAGAGATCTCCAGTGAATACTAGAAAGGACTGCCCTTCTAGCATCCAGCCTGTTACTGGGTTTTTGTAACAAGTAGTCAGAATCCTTGTCCAATTATCCATTCAGTATAATTCAATAGTGCTTCAGGATTACAACTGGTAGGCTACTAACTAGAGAAATTAAAATTTAATAAATTTATTAATAATAGTCTAGAGGTATATCATCAAATTAAATTAAATTAATCAATTCAAACAAATTAATAATAATCACTTCTCTCGAATACAATAGTATTGTGCTGAAAGCATATATCACATTTATAATTCTTAAGTACCGTCTGGTACATTAACATTTAATAATTATTATTATTATAATCAAAAAGAAGCGCTAAGCCACAAGGACTATACAGCAACATTTAATAAGATATTACAAATATGTACAAGTAAGTTTGTGTGTATATGTGTAAGTGCTCTAAGTAGTTCGCTATGTCTCAAGACTCGACTAGACTTAATAAAGTGACTGACAAAGTCCTCAAATAAACTAACTTCTTGACCAACTGGCAGTCAGAACAGTCTGCTTGAACAATAAAAAGAATGCTAAGCCCAATAGCAATATAACAAGCAACTGCGACACAGAATCAGGAACAAGGAGATAATGTAACGACACTAAGTAGGGACCATCTGCAGATCCTCCACAAAAGTCACAAAACTCCCATACTACTGAATCTAAGTTCAGCATAAGAAAATCCCCGACTGTGATAATACACAGATACCAGTACAAATTAGGTCAGAAGCTACAGCTCAGGACCTGAGTTGTTTCGAGTGTCTATGCGACACAACCTCAGTACAACGTCGAAAATCACTAAGTCTATACAGTGTTCTGTGAACAGTCTCCAGAACTAACAATAATGAGACAAGAGACGATCCTCCAACAAGGGCCTATAAGGGAGATTTAGGCTCTTTGTCTGGAATACATCCAACCACCCAGCGAGTCTAGACCAGCTTGAATACTTCAGGCGAGGTGAGGACACCCTCCCCCCTCGATCACGTGATAGCTCCGTGGACAGCTGTAGCACAAACAGAAGCCGGCAGGGAAATGAGCAAAGCGATAATTACAGTAGTTAGACAATCAAGACTTGAACTGAGCACATAATATGTTACATCCTACCTAACCAAAGGAAGCTAAGTCAAATAACAATATAAAGCAATACATTTACGATTTAGCTATTATCGCAAATATAAGCAATACAAAATTATATGAAAAGGTAAAAATTATATATATACATATTAATCATTGCAACCCATTCAGGGGTTGCAACAGGAGACATGATAACGATATATAAAATACTGTGCAGAATAGACAAGGTGGACAAAGACGGGATGTTCCAGAGAAGGGGCACAGACACAAGAGGTCACAATTGGAAGTTGAAGACTCAGATGAATCAAAGGGATGTTAGGAAGTATTTCTTCAGTCATAGAGTAGTCAGGCCGTGGAATAGCCTAGAAAGTGACGTAGTGGAGGCGGGAACCATACATAGTTTTAAGGCGAGGTATGATAAAGCTCATGGGGCACGGAGAGATAGGACCTAGTAGCAATCAGCGAAGAGACGGGGCCAGGAGCTATGACTCGACCCCTGCAACCACAAATAGGTGAGTACAAATAGGTGAGTACACACACACACACACTACCTCCCCCCCCCTCACATTCTGACATACACACTACTAACCTAACATACAGAACTACATAGGTTTCCCACTCTGAGGCAATCAGGATAAAACAAAAATGGGTTGTCAGAGAGCAACAAGAAAAACCAAGGGACAGGAGGAGGAAGCTGCAAAGGAAGATTGGGCAGCATAGCTCATAAAAAGGGATCATGAATGGGAAAAGAAACTAGAAGAACTTAGCATGAGAATGGAAGAGAGGATAGATATGGAAAGCAGGAAGTGGGAGGTGCATGTCAAAGCAGCAGAGGCTAGGATACAGAGTTTAGAAGAGGAACTGAAAAATCTGAAACAGCCTAAAGAACTAAAGAACATTTTGGGATTGACAACAGAGACTGCTACCTCAGCCACAAATAAGGGGACTGTAGGGAAAGAAGGGGCACAACTGCATGGGGAGGCTCTATCAGAGGAGACTGTAGTAAATGAAAGAGCTAAGCTTTATGTGGAGGCCCTAACAGACAACAACAGAGCCCAAGGAAAGCCGAGAAGGGAAAATGGCAGGCCACTGAGCCCAAGTACATTAGCCAGTGAAACTGAAGAAAGGTAAGCTGCAGTGCAGGAAACCAAATTAAATGAGGGGATACACAGGGATAAACAGTGGGAGAATGAAAGGGTGAGGTCAGTCTTTGTGTATGGGCTCCAGGAAGCTGAAGGGGAAACATATGAAGCAAGAAAACAAGGGGAAAAAAGCAATTGAAAGCATCATGAAAGCAATAGGAGAAGACGACATGACCCAGCTGGAAAATTTTCGGAGAATAGGGGGGTTTGTAAAAAAAAGAACCCGGCCAGTGAAAGTGACCTTCAAGGCAGAAGCGACTCGGACCAGGATCCTGCAGGAGAAAGCACGATTAAGGGACATGCCGGCATACAGGAAGGTGTATCTCGACCGCGACAGATCACAAGAAGAAAGGCAGAAACTGAGAGAGATGTTACAAAGGCGAAAGGAGGAAAGAGAGGGGATGGAGAAGACAGACAGGAGATCCCGGACCCAGGAAGAAGATCAAATACAGCCTCCCTCACAACTTCCTATAGAAGCCTCCCAACCAGGTCAACCCCAGTGCAACCAAACACTCTAAATCAAAACACCCATGCCACATCCAATGCCCCCACCCACTACATTACAAACTCCACCCCTACAGCAACAACCCATAGTTCCTTACCAGGTCTCCCACTTCCCCAACCCCAATATACCTCCCAGACCACAGTCTTAGAAAAGAAGTTGAAGGTGTGGTATACAAATGCAGATGGAATAACAAACAAGTATGAGGAGTGGCACGAAAGAATCAAAGAGACATCCCCAGACATAATAGCACTCACAGAAACAAAACTCACCAGAATAATAACAGATTCAATCTTTCCATCCGGATACCAAATCCTCATGAAAGACAGAGGGAGGAGAGGGGGAGGAGGAGTTGCACTGCTCATTAAAAACCAGTGGGATTTTGAGAAAATGGAAGGAATGGATGGCATGGGCGAAAGGGACTACTTAGTAGGAACAATCCAGTCTGAGGGACATAAGGTGATAATTGCAGTAATGTACAACCCACCACAGAACTGCAGGAGGCCAAGAGAAGAATATGATGAGAGCAACAGAGCAACGATCGACACACTAGCCGAGGTGGCCAGGAGAGCACACATGGGAGGAGCAAAGTTACTAGTTATGGGTGATTTCAATCACAAGGAGATTGACTGGGAAAACCTGGAGCCCCATGGGGGTCCCGAAACATGGAGAGCCAAGATGATGGATGTGGTACTGGAAAACCTCATGCATCAACATGTTAGAGACACTACCAGAGAGAGAGGAGAGGATGAACCAGCAAGACTGGACCTTGTATTCACCATGAGTAGTTCGGACATCGAGGGTATCATGTATGAAAGGCCTCTGGGAGCTAGTGATCATATGGTTCTGTGTTTCGACTACATAGTTGAGCTCCAAGTGGAGAGAGTAGCAGGAATAGGCTGGGAAAAACCAAACTACAAAAGGGGGAACTACTCAGGCATGAGGAACTTCCTTCATGACATTCAGTGGGAGAGGGAACTGACAGGAAAACCAGTACAAGAAATGATGGACTATGTGGCAATAAAATGCAAGGAGGCAGAGGAGAGGTTTGTTCCCAAGGGAAACAGAAATAATGGGAAGAACAGAACGAGTCCTTGGTTCACCCAAAGGTGTAGGGAGGCAAAAACTAGGTGTACTAGAGAATGGAAAAGGTACAGAAGACAGAGAACTCAGGAAAATAAAGAAATCAGCCGAAGAGCCAGAAACGAATATGCACAGATAAGAAGGGAGGCTCAGAGACAATATGAAAATGACATAGCATCAAAAGTAAAGACTGACCCGAAGCTGTTGTACAGCCACATCAGGAGGAAAACAACAGTCAAGGACCAGGTAATCAGACTGAGGAAGGGTGATGGGGAATTCACAAGAAACGACCAAGAGGTATGTCAGGAGCTCAACACAAGATTTAAAGAGGTATTTACAGTGGAACCCAGTAGGACTCCAGGAAATCAGAACAGGGGGGCACACCCGCAAGTGCTGGATGAGGTACATATAACCAAGGAGGAGGTGAAGAAGCTGCTATGCGAACTTGACACCTCAAAGGCGGTGGGACCAGACAACATCTCTCCATGGGTCCTTAAAGAGGGAGCAGAGATATTGTGTGAGCCATTAACAAAGATCTTCAACACATCACTTGAAACTGGGCAACTCCCTGAGGTATGGAAAATGGCAAATGTAGTCCCAATTTTTAAAAAGGGAGACAGACATGAGGCACTAAACTACAGACCTGTATCACTAACGTGTATAGTATGCAAGGTCATGGAGAAGATCATCAGGAGGAGAGTGGTGGGGCACCTGGAAAGAAACAAGTGTATAATTGACAACCAGCACGGTTTCAGGGAAGGAAAATCCTGTGTCACAAACCTACTAGAGTTTTATGACAAGGTGACAGAAGTAAGACAAGAGAGAGAGGGGTGGATCGACTGCATATTTTTGGACTGCAAGAAGGCCTTCGACACAGTTCCTCACAAGAGGTTACTGCAAAAGCTAGAGGAACAGGCACACATAACAGGAAAGGCACTGCAATGGATCAGAGAATACCTGTCAGGGAGGCAACAACGAGTCATGGTACGCGACGAGGTGTCAGAGTGGGCGCCTGTGACAAGCGGGGTTCCACAGGGGTCAGTCCTATGACCTGTGCTGTTCTTGGTATATGTGAACGACATAACTGAAGGGATAGACTCAGAAGTGTCCTTGTTTGCAGATGATGCGAAGTTAATGAGAAGAATCAAATCGGATGAGGATCAGGCAGGACTACAAAGAGACCTGGACAGGCTACAAGCCTGGTCCAGCAACTGGCTCCTTGAATTTAACCCTGCCAAATGCAAAGTCATGAAGATTGGGGAAGGGCAAAGAAGACCGCAGACACAATATAGTTTAGATGGCCAAAGACTGCAAACCTCACTCAAGGAAAAAGACCTGGGGGTGAGTATAACACCGAGCATATCTCCTGACGCGCACATCAATCAGATAACTGCTGCAGCATACGGGCGCCTGGCAAACCTACGGATAGCGTTCCGATACCTCAGTAAGGATTCGTTTAAGACTCTGTATACCATTTATGTCAGGCCCATACTGGAGTATGCAGCACCAGTTTGGAATCCACACCTAGTCAAGCACGTCAAGAAATTAGAGAAAGTGCAAAGGTTTGCAACAAGACTAGTCCCAGAGCTACGGGGATTGTCCTACGAAGAAAGGTTGAGGGAAATCGGCCTGACGACACTGGAGGACAGGAGGGTCAGGGGAGACATGATAACGACATATAAAATACTGCGCGGAATAGACAAGGTGGACAAAGACGGGATGTTCCAGAGAAGGGACACAGACACAAGAGGTCACAATTGGAAGTTGAAGACTCAGATGAATCAAAGGGATGTTAGGAAGTATTTCTTCAGTCATAGAGTAGTCAGGCCGTGGAATAGCCTAGAAAGTGACGTAGTGGAGGCGGGAACCATACATAGTTTTAAGGCGAGGTATGATAGAGCTCATGGGGCAGGGAGAGAGAGGACCTAGTAGCAATCAGCGAAGAGGCGGGGCCAGGAGCTGTGAATCGACCCCTGCAACCACAAATAGGTGAGTACAAATAGGTGAGTACACACACACACACACACACCCACACTCATACACCCACCCACCCACACACACACACACACACGCACACTCATACACCCACCCACCCACCCACCCACACAAACACACACACATACACACACACACACACACACACACACACACACACACACACTCATACACCCACCCACCCACACACACACACACACCCACACTCATACACCCACCCACCCATACACACATACACATACACACACA
>NC_091303.1:10981661-11044161 GCF_038502225.1 Cherax quadricarinatus
GGTCGGAGCTTGGGACAAATGCGACGTTGGAGCTCGGCCTAGACTCGGTCCTCTTTACGATATCGGGAAACCAAACATACAAGCTAAAATTATCATACAAAGCTACCACGACGGATACAGAAGCATCAAAGCTACCGTCCAAAAGACCTGCGTACTTTTTTAATTTAGCAGAAATTTTTGAAAGGTATATTTTTTTCAACGCCTTCTGCTAGTTAAATAGCATCTTTATAGACAGCATATTAGGTAGAAATGTGTATTCTTGGTAAAGTTAAATAGTTCTTTGACTTCTTATGTTGATATAACACACAAGTGATTTAGTTCAGCTATAGGTGATATTTCTAGCAGAAAGAAATCTATTTCGTGGAGAGGGCTAAACTCTGACTGCCAGTAGCTCTGGAAAATAACATGGGTATTTTAAGCCAAATATTCATCGTTCCTTTCGCTTCCCCCCAAAAAATAAATGAAAGAAAAGCGTTGTGAATGGCTTCAGAGAAGACAAACCTGATTTTTTAGCTAAAATTCATGGATTTTCAAACTTTTTTATCAGAATTACTGATGGAATTGAAATTTTCGAGCATTTTCAACATTCCTCATCATCCTATATTACTACTGCTGCTGCACTTTCACATTATATTACTACTAATGCTGTACTTACTATCACCTTATAGTACTTCTGTTGCTACCCTTATTATCGATACTTCTACTACTGTTGCTTCTGCAGGTCGTGATTAACCATTAAAACTTTAACGTTGGCCCTAATCGCTGTAACCCGACCTTTAGAGAGTAACCTGGGCCTTGCAATGGCAGCCTTTCCCTCATCTCTTGAACGTTAACCCACACCGCTGTAATCTCATTTTTTTTATCAATATTGTTGATTCTTATTGCTGTAACTTGACCTTTATTGCTATAACACTGACCCATAATCGCTGTAACCTCGACCTTGGAGACTACGAGTAACCTGAACTTGGTTCGGCTGTAAGCAAAGTTCGACCATCTTACCCCAGGCTGTTACCCCATAACTGTGCAAAGTTTAAATGAAATTGGTTCGTGTATTTTTAAGGCCATCTTGGAGAAACACTTTCATGCTCCCGCTCAAACGTACATACTTACATATGCACCTGTGTGTGTGTGTGTGTGTGTGTAATTTCACATGCACACACACACACGCACACACAAACACGATAAGGTATTTGGAGCAAGGAGTAGACCTAGTAGCGACCAGCGGAGAGTCGGGGCCAGGAGCTAAGACTCGACCCCTGCAACCACAAATTGGAGAGTACAAATAGGTGAGCACACACACACACACACACACACACACACACACACACAGTAGAATAACATAAATGTTCGCATTTAAAAAAACAAAAATTATTATTATATTGACCACCTTTCAAGAATATAAAACTAGAAAAATAAACGTGAAAAAAATGACTTTTGAAAAATAAAAATAAAGAAAAATTAGGATTTTTTTCGTAATTTTGTTGAATCTATATTTCAAAACAATAATTTTTTGGAGGCCAGAATACAAACACCTAAAAGTAAAATATGAACCTCTGGTGTGGGAGTGTTTCCCCCGCGGTCAGGTCTGGGACCATATCCATCCAAAGACGATGTTTCGCTTCCAGAATTTAAATTTCTTTATTTTGAACCTTCACACACGCCGTCTTCTAAAATCTGCCTTTAACGTCCAGCATCTAAAACATGATACTCAGCGTCTAAAGCATGATACCCAGCGTCTAGAACATGATACCCAGCGTCTAGAACATGATACCCAGCGTCTAAAGCATGATACCCAGCGTCTAGAACATAATACGCAGCGTCTAAAGCATGATACCTATCTAGAACATGATACCCAGCGTCTAGAACATGATACCCAGCGTCTAGAACATGATGCTCATCATCTAGAACATGATGCCCATCATCTTGAACATGATACCCAGCGTCTAGAACATGATACCCAGCGTCTAAAACATGATACCCAGCGTCTAGAACATGATACCCAGCGTCTAGAACATGATACCCAGCGTCTAGAACATGATGCTCATCATCTAGAACATGATGCCCATCATCTTGAACATGATACCCAGCGTCTAGAACATGATACCCAGCGTCTAAAACATGATACCCAGCGTCTAGAACATAATACGCAGCGTCTAAAACATAATGCCCATCTAGAACATGATACCCAGCGTCTAGAACATGATACCCAGCGTCTAGAACATGATGCTCATCATCTAGAACATGATGCCCATCATCTAGAACATGATACCCAGCGTCTAGAACATGATACTCAGCGTCTAGAACATGATGCCCATCATCTAGAACATGATACCCATCATCTAGAACATGATACACAGCTTCTAGAACATGATACCCAGCATCTAGAACATGATACACAGCGTCTAGAAAATGCCATCATCTAGAACATGATGCCCATCATTTAGAACATGATACCCAGCATCTAGAATATAATTCCTAACACCGAAAACATAATTTTTAGCATCAAAAGCAATACCTAGCATTTAAAACATAATCTCTAGCTTCTAGAACAATTTCTGCCATCTCGGACATAGCGTCTAGGACATAAATTTTACTCCCAGTTTCACTTATGCCGGTGTTTGTCTCTCCCTACACACACACACACACACACACACACACACACACACACACACACACACACACACACACACACACACAGTGCAAGAAGGCCTTCGACACAGTTCCTCACAAGAGCTTAGTGCAAAAGTTAGAGGATCAGGCACACATAACAGGAAGGGCACTGCATTAGATCAGGAATTACCTGAAAGGGAGGCAACGAGTCGTGGTACGTGATGAGGTATCACAGTGGGCACCTGTGACGAGCAGGGTCCCACAGGGGTTGGTCTTGGGACCTGTGCTATTTTTGGTATATGTGAATGACATGATGGAAGGGATAGACTCAGAAGTGTTCCTGTTCGCAGATGATGTAAAGTTAATGAGGAGAATTAAATCAGATGAGGACCAGGGAGGACTTCAGAGAGACCTGGACAGGCTGGACACCTGGTCCAGCAACTGGCTTCTCGAATTTAACCTCGCTAAATGCAAGGTCATGAAGATCGGGGAAGGGCAAAGAAGACCCCAGACAGAGTATAGGCTAGGTGGCCAAAGACTGCAAACCTCGCTCTAGGAAAAAGATCTTGGGGTGAGTATAACACTGAGCACGTCTCCGGAAGCACACATCAACCAGATAACTGCTGCAGCATATGGGCACCTGGCAAACCTGAGAATAGCGTTCCGATACCTTAGTATGGAATCGTTCAAGACACTGTACACCGTGTACGTCAGGCCCATACTGGAGTATGCAGCACCAGTTCGGAACCTACATCTGGTCAAGCACATCAAGAAATTAAAGAAAGTGCAACACTAGGGCTGAAAACAGTAAACGTTTAAAAGACATTCATCATAAAGTTATAAATAAAGACAATGGATCAGGTCAGCAAACAAAGGGAGACAGCAGACTGCAGTGTTGATGCTAGTGCAGAGTTGTTATTGATCAATACCACTTGTTCCGTGGGTACAGTAATATAATATACTGATTGTTGTTGAGCTAGTACACAGACAGGGAGTAGAATGAAATTAGCTCAGAGGCGTCCACACCACCGTATGTCCTTCGATGGTGGGTACAACATCTATCTTGGCTGGATGCACCATTGTTAAGGATTATGTAGTCTAGTGGTCTAAAGCGTCATGCATTTTTTCTCACCATGAGGCGGGCTAAAACAGCATGAGTTCGACTCCTTGGCTAGTGTAGTGTAGTCAATACCATTTGTTCCGTGGGTACAAATATATATAATATATATATATATATATATATATATATATATATATATATATATATATATATATATACATATATATATATATATATGTCGTGCCGAATATGTAAAACTGGTCAATTAGCAAGAACTCATTTAAAATTAAGTCCTTTCTAAAATTTTCTCTTATACGTTTAAAGATATTTTTTTTCATTAATGATAACGTAAAAATTTTTAATTTTGCACCAAAAGAGTCTTAGAAAACTTACCTAACTTTATTATAACAAGAACAATTTATTTTAGTCTAACCTAACTAAATATACTTTAGATTTGTTTACAATAATTTAATACTATACGAACACAGTGAAATATATTTTTTTCTTTAGGTTTAGAATGATTTTGGCGAAATTACTGCAAACACAAATTTTCACTTTTCCTATATGGCAAGATGAGCGTTGCTATTTAAGCCAAGATCGCAAGTTCTGCCTATTCGGCACGACATATATATACATGTATATATATATATATATATATATATATATATATATATATATATATATGTGTGTGTGTGTGTGTGTGTGTGTGTGTGTGTGTGTGTGTGTGTGTATGCGCACTAAATGGTAGAGTATGTCTTGCTTTTAGAGGATGGAGAATCTAGCCTTCACCATTCCTTGTTCAGTATGATTCTCACTGGCTTAAACCTACACATTAACAAAACAAAACAAAAAAACCCTAGTACACTGTCAAATCTTCAGCTTTGATGAACCAAGGAACGGGTCGAGATTGAACCCATGGTGAGTGAGTCGTAAAACTCACTCCATGAGAGTGCGTTAGCCACTGGTTTGTTTGCAATAGTGTTATTACCATTTCGTGAGTCAGATTTGACAGTGACCATAATTGACTCGGGTCTTGACGTCTCTTCATCTCATGCTTCCTTGTTCTTGAATCTGGAATTCTCTATTTTCCGGCTCAAAGACAACAAGGGTATGAACGTCAAGTTGGCCACGAATAACTTGCGCTTAGAAGAGGAACCTTGTGCCGACGTTTTGATTCACCCTGGACCAGTTTCAGGTTATAGTTGTGACCTGAAAATGGTCGAAGACGAACCGAAACGTTGTCGTTAGATTCCTCTCGTAATCCCGGGTTATATGATCCTGAATTGTGGTAGCCACGTTACTGTGACTTTTTATTTCTTAGCGTCATATTTCAATAGTATACAATATTTTCCATCAATAAGACAGATTTTTTTAATAAGTACTTTTATATTTTTAAAAACCTATGTGACTTTTTTTTTAACAGTATCTATAACTAGACTGAGGGCTTGCCGTTGGCGTTAAGCTTGCGTTCATGTTAGAAGTGGTACAGCCGCTGTACCTCTTTTAACATGAACGTTCAGACGCAACGTAGCCCACTGTACTTCTCGTGACAGTCGAATCTACAAGCACCATTCAGCCACGCTACCATCTGTAACATACACGCCGAGACACAGGCAAGGTACACAAGTTTCGATAACATCCTTAAAGTTGAAGTCTCAGCAAAGCTGAATCAACGGGTTGCACATAATGGGAACCTCCGTCTGACAGTGGAGTCGCATGCAGACATGTTTTTGATCTTCACGGGTTTTACTGCAGATGTACACGCAAGGGGAGGGAGCCAAGGGCCCTAATGCCCTGTTGTATCTGCCTTTTTACCTTTAACTTTGACGTAAATTTGTCTCGAAATAGAAGATAGTTGGTGGGTGGGTCCCCGATCGGGCTTCCTTACGCCAACTTGAGCAAACATCTGGTGGAAATTATCCTGCCTGGATGTCCTCTACGGGGACGTCAGACGGCGTCACAGAGCCACAGCGATGTGTAGTCTCGTCAGGAGAGTGTTTCCTGTGCTCTCCCTGGTGTGTGTCTGTGTGTATGTGTCTAAGAATTATTGTAACCATGTTAAGTTAGGCTTAAGAATTTGCTAGTAGACCTTTACTCTACAAACAAAATTGTTTGCATTTGATTCATATAATAATTCTAATAACGTCTTCATAGCAGAAGCCAAATACAGATACATATTAAAATTCAGAGAGCAAGAAATTAGTGTATAATGCTTACAGATTTAATCACACATTGACTGTTGCGAATTATGCTCATGCACGACATTTTATATTTAAGAAATATTCCAGTTACGAGGTTTGACTTAATATTATATATGGAACTTCTTCACTAGTAGCTAAAGTGGAGATTTCGAATTTTATATTATCTGATGCCACGTGTATCATCATACTAGGATACTGATCTTTATTTTTATTATAAATATTAGCATTAATATATATATATATGTATGTATAGAAATAGGATTATTATTATTATAATCAAGGGGAAGCGCTAAACCCGGAGGATTATGCAGCGCCTGGGGGGGGGGGGATGTGGAAGGCATTCAGGCTTAATTCGGGGAACTGGAGCACAGATCTAATTCCCTAAATCAAGAGCCCCTCACCAACATCAAGGAACCTTCCTTGAGGGGTATAGAAATAGGAAAAGTAGAAAACTAGTTAATAATGAAAGAGGATGGAATCACTAGTTAAAAGACCGGCCGCTAGTTATGCTGCCGGCTGGATTCCAAGCTTCTGTGATGTGACCAACCTGACGCGAGAGTTACTGGTCGCTGACACCAGTAGTAGGTTCAGGTTCTCAACCTCGAGTGCGAGTTACTGGTCGCTGACACCAGTAGTAGGTTCAGGTTCTCAACCTCGAGTGAGAGTTACTGGTCGCTGACACAAGCAGTAGGTTCAGGTTCTCAACCTCGAGTGCGAGTTATTGGTCGCTGACACCAGTAGTAGGTTCAGGTTCTCAACCTCGAGTGAGAGTTACTGGTCGCTGACACAAGCAGTAGGTTCAGGTTCTCAACCCCGAGTGCATAGCTCTCTTTACCACTCGGTTACATAGTTGCTTTTCAATAGAATTCAAAGTCTCTTGCACGAGACGATTGACTATTAGTGTGAGAGATTGCTAGCTTAAGTAATCCCTGTAAGAGATTGTTGTTTCTCGAAAGTAACTAAACAGTTTTCCTTTCTGTACAAGATTGTCAATATTGATGAATTGTTTGAGTTTTGGTTATTTATTTATAAGAACGTAAAGGTACAATTAAGTTCTTTAATATTCATGGTATGTGAAGTATCACAAGGTGTCACATAACCTCCCTATGAGTATGGGATTTTAATGTTTAACCTAATTATTAAGTACGAAAAGAGACTTAGTAATCAAATTAAATAAAGATCAAAAGGAAGTGTCAAAAGTCGTTGTTAATTGAACCTTGGTACACCTTAGGTGCTTTCTTCTAGACTAATTGTCTAACGTAGTTAATATCTAACCCAGTTACTAAGTACGAGAAAACTTAGTTTTCAAACTAGATAAAAAAAACTGGAAAAAACGACTTAGTGCTTGTTTCCCCTGAAGTGAAATATAAAAGGTGGACAACGACTAAGCCAATATTTTCCTGTTACAGCATAAATCCAGTGTTTATAACACTGACATACTCCATCATGATAAATTAGCCAAAGTCCCTTGAAGAAAAAAGTTAAATTTAACTTTGGTATATCTGTGTCAAACACTTTCTAAGATCTGTGTTATACGTGTACAAGTAAATCCTAGTGCATTAGGAATATAAAAAAAATACGTCAGGGCTCAAATTGCTAAGCATCTGGGTAAATTATTGAAAATAGGGCAACTGCTGGGTAAAAAATAAATTTACCTTTCAGGAGCATAGGTATGTGCAAGACCACTCAGTGTGCGATACTCTGTTCACGGACTTAGCCAGTTACCCTTCATACCCTCTCAAGGGAGGTTCCTTGACGCTGGTCAGGGGCTCTTGATCTAGGAAATATGATCTGTGCTCCGGTTCTCTGAACTGAGCCTGAATACCTTCCATTCCTCCCTTCCACATGCGCTGTATAACCCTACAGGTTTAGCGCTCCCCCATGATTGTAATAATAAATATAATAATAATAATAATACCCTTCATACATTGAGCTAACTTGTAAAAGCTCTCTTTACCTCTCAGCTTAAGACGAATATTGGCACATGCAAGAGCTGAGAACTCTTATGTGTTATTAATATGGTAACTTATTACACTGACTGCTTTCTGATATAACACTTTCAAAGTTTTTAATGTCATTATGAATTTATTTTATTAAAGACCTGATGATGATAATAAATATTTCTCAAAACTTTGCAACATTGGCTATGCTCACTCTCTCCTTGATTCCAATGTTCTTGATATTAAGTAAATTAAATACATATCTATATATATATATATATATATATATATATATATATATATATATATATATATATATATATATATATATATATATAAATATATATATATATATATATATATATATATATATATATATATATATATATATATATATATATATATATATATATATATATATATATTATATGTCGTGCCGAATATGTAAAACTCGTCAATTAGCAAGAACTCATTTAAAATTAAGTCCTTTCTAAGATTTTCTCTTATACGTTTAAAGATATATTTTTTCATTAATGTTAATGTAAAAAATTTTAATTTTGCACCAAAAGATTCTTAGAAAACTTACCTAACCTTATCATAACAAGCGCAATTTATTTTAGCCTAACCCAAGTAAATATATTTTAGATTTGTTTACAATAATTTAATACTAAACAAACACAGTGAAATATATTTTTTTCGTTAGGTTCAGAATGATTTTGGCGAAATTATTGCATACACAAATTTTCGCTTGTCCTATATGGCAAGATGAACGTTGCTGTTTAAGCCAAGATCGCAAGTTCTGCCTATTCGGCACGACACACACACACACACACACACACACACACACACACACACACACACGGGGAAGGGCAAAGAAGGCCGCAGACGGAGTACAGTCTAGGGGGTCAGAGACTACAAACCTCACTCAAGGAAAAAGATCTTGGGGTGAGTATAACACCAGGCACATCTCCTGAAGCGCACATCAACCAAATAACTGCTGCAGCATATGGGCGCCTAGCAAACCTCAGAACAGCATTCCGACATCTTAATAAGGAATCGTTCAGGACCCTGTACACCGTATACGTTAGGCCCATATTGGAGTATGCGGCACCAGTTTGGAACCCACACCTAGCCAAGCACGTAAAGAAACTAGAGAAAGTGCAAAGGTTTGCAACAAGACTAGTCCCAGAGCTAAGAGGTATGTCCTACGAGGAGAGGTTAAGGGAAATCAACCTGACGACACTGGAGGACAGGAGAGATAGGGGGGACATGATAACGACATACAAAATACTGAGGGGAATTGACAAGGTGGACAAAGACAGGATGTTCCAGAGATTGGACACAGTAACAAGGGGACACAGTTGGAAGCTAAAGACACAGATGAATCACAGGGATGTTAGGAAGTATTTCTTCAGCCACAGAGTAGTCAGTAAGTGGAATAGTTTGGGAAGCGATGTAGTGGAGGCAGGATCCATACATAGCTTTAAGCAGAGGTATGATAAAGCTCACGGCTCGGGGAGAGTGACCTAGTAGCGATCAGTGAAGAGGCGGGGCCAGGAGCTCGGACTCGACCCCCGCAACCTCAACTAGGTGAGTACAACTAGGTGAGTACACACACATATATATATATATATATATATATATATATATATATATATATATATATATATATATATATATATATATATATATATATATATATATTGGTCATACCCCGCTTTACGTCATTTCGGTCTACGTCAAATTCGCCTTTACGCTACTTTTCTAGAATAAATTTCAGTTCGAGCTTCATTACGACCGACTTAAAGTCATTCAGCAACGTCACCTAACGTTATAATTTTTGTACTACGTATCATAAATCTTTACAAGAAAATACGACTAAAATGTGTTTCTAGTATTCTTTAAGGTTTAGCAATACTTATATTCTTTATCGTCATCGAAGGCATTGTTTCCGGTTTACGTCAAAAACCGCGTTACGTCACGGCTCTTGGAACTAATGACGTAGGACGGGGTATGGCTCTGTATATATATATATATATATATATATATATATATATATATATATATATATATATATATATATATATATATATATATATATATATATACGTTGTTAGGTAAGACACATATGCAACAGTTGGGTATCTTTATTTCGAAACGTTTCGAAATAAAGATACCCAACTGTTGCATATGTGTCTTACCTAACAACCTGTCGGTATTTTATGCCATTTTAATGTTCATATATATACGTATATATATATATTAACGAACTGAGGCGTGAAGGTTCATTAATAAAATATGATTTAGTCTCCAAATTCCTGCGTTTGATCTGCAGACGCCGAATGGTGTCTGAGTTCTCCTCTGCTTTTCTATTAGACATAAAACATACTGTGTTATATTAGTTGTATTCCCACAAGAGCAGGTAGTTCTTGCTTGCTGGAGGACCGCAATGCTCCTGCAGCTTCCCGCACACAAGTCACTCGTCATCCTGGCTCTTGTGCTTGGGCTGTGTTGCTGCAGCGGGTGATGGAGGACTCCGAACATAGGAGAGAGGAGCTTGCGACTTTTCGGTCCTGCTTGAACCATTTACTAATTCACACTAACAGAAAGGAGAGAAGGAGGCAGTATATTTAGGCCAGCTGGCTTAGACGGGACAAGAGAGGTAGGAGGGGAGGTAGTAGCAGAGGTAAGGGAGGAGGTGGAAGTAGTAGTAGTGGTGGTAGAGGTAATGCTGGTAGTAGTGGTAGTGTAAAGTAAGGAGAGTGGTTGGTAGGACAAGAAGAGAAAGGGGAGGAGAGAAAAAAGGCGGTAAAAGTGAAGGTAGGAGCCAAAGGTAGTAGGAAAGGAAATAGTAGAGATAGTAGTAATGGAGTCTGTCAAAGGCCTCTCTCATCCCGTCCCTGCCAGGTGGCTTATATATACTGCCTCCTCTCCTTTCTGTTAGTGTGACTTTGTAAATGGTCAAAGTCGGACCGAAACGTCGTCGTAAGCTCCTCTCTCCTATGCGCAGGTTATTTGTGTATTGCTCCAGTCAGGGTATTGTACCTTTTTGTTCTTTAGTTGACCGAGATGATAAACGCTTATAGAAGCTAAATTTATTTTCAGAACATTTTACTCGTAGGAAAGCGTTAAACTCGTAAGGGAGTCACGCAGTGCGTATGGGATGGTAGGCAATCCAGGAAAATAGAGGGTATATCCAATATCCCGCATCAAGTGCCCTTCATCGGCGTCAAGGGACCAAATGAGGGAGTTACAGAGTTCAGACTTTTTTGTCTGGTGGTCTCCCTCAAGACCCTCTGGTAGGATCACACAGGTCAACAAACAAGCTCACCATGAAATGCAATTCTCTCACGAGATGACTGACTTAAGTCACAATCCTCGACTCAAAATATACGTGAGTTTCATAGAACACAGTTTAATCCACGAACAATTTGCGTCTAATGACAAGTAAGCAGCTTTGAGTCTCCTTGTTGAGGCGACACTACAGCAGAGATTCCTGGGCCCTGGATATAAATGACCTACTGTCGACAACAATGAAGAAAGGACAAGCGTTGCAGAACAAGATGAAGTAGACAGGCGCAACAGAATGAGAGACAGGCGTTGCAGAACAAGACAAAGCGTTGCACAGAGAAACGTTATTTCAGTAAAAGCTTGTTCTGCATCGTGTCTCCTAGCCTCTGTGTCCTGTCGCCACTAACAACGACATACCTCTCACGGCTGCACACAGCGTTACCTATACATGCGGACTATGTAGACAAATGGTTCAGAGAACCGACAAGTTGATAAATTAGACATTTGTTGAGAAACATTTCCAAAAGAGATATATTCAAGTGTTGCACATGTCTTAATTTATCATACGGGCTATATTTCAAAGTACTGTACTCTAATACTGGGCTACAATATCAAGGACTTGTTTATTTCGACCTTTTTGTATTTCCACAGTGGGAAGAGCATGTTATGTGAAGCACTAGACCTTTCTATGACCTTTATGCCAAGAAGTGATGGAGACTCGATCCTCTGTCTGCTGATCGCCAGATATTCTAACCCGTTGTAATCAAGGAAGTTAAATATTCGACACAGATAAGTTAAACAATGACTTACTTCGTAAAGTATTCTAAAATCTGTATTCATTATTGTATACATTCACCCCTCGATATGTACTGTCTGAGAATAATTGTGTACATACACCAAGGAATACATTATATATATATATATATATATATATATATATATATATATATATATATATATATATATATATAATGTCGTGCCGAATATGTAAAACTGGTCATTTAGCAAGAACTCATTTAAAATTAAGTCCTTTCTAAAATTTTCTCTTGTACGTTTAAAGATATATATTTTTCATTAATGTTAATATAAAAATTTTTAATTTTGCACCAAAAGAATCTTAGAAAACTTACCTAACCTTATTATAACAAGCCCAATTTATTTTAGTCTAACCCAACTAAATATATTTTAGATTTGTTTACAGTAATTTAATACTAAACAAACACAGTGAAATATATTTTTTTTCGTTAGGTTCAGAATGATTTTGGCGAAATTATTGCATACACAAATTTTCACTTGTCCTATATGGCAAGATGAGCGTTGCTATTTAAGCCAAGATCGCAAGTTCTGCCTATTTGGCACGACATATATGTATATATATATATATATATATATATATATATATATATATATATATATATATATATATATATATATATATATTATATAATATATTCTTGACTGGTGGTGTACAAGTGGCATGCAGATTAATGACTCTCCTGTAGCTGATAGGTTTCAAACCCCATCAACCAATCATTACATTAATGTATGCGAACACATTGCTTGCTTAGCGAGAAGGGATCAAGGCGCCCTAAGAACCGTTGTATTCATGGGGAAAGTCCAGAGTCTAAACCCATACGGGAAGCACAGCTAGGAAAGGGGAGACAGTCGGATTTGGTTTAAGGAACTGGAGGGTTGCTCGTATTCCTTGGATGAGAAGCCCTTTACCAACATCAAGGCACCTCCTCCTTGAAGGGAGTGGCAGGTGGAAAATGAAGCGCCCTTGTCATATAGCAGCATAGATAAATTAGACACTTGGGTATCTTTATTAGTGAAACGTTTCTACACACAGTGGCTTCATCAGTCCAATACTAAGAAGATCATGAGGAGGTTGAGGTAATCAGTCCCTCATCCTGGAGTCTATACTGATGGACTGATTATATCGACTCCAGGACTGAGGGACTGATTACCTCAAACTCTTTGTGATCTTCACCATTCTTCTTTGTATTGGACTGATGAAGCCACTGTGTGGCGAAATGTTTCCATAATAATGATAGCCAAGTGTTACACCTGTGTCTAATTTATCAACTTGTCGGTTCTCTGAACCATTTAGCCGCATGGCAGCAAAGACTTGTCTGAGACCTGCCAAGCCTCAAGACCTCAAGATCACCAGCGGGAGTCACTACTATTGCTCCGACGTTTCGCTCTGTGCAGAGCTTTATAAAGGTTTCGCTCCTTTACAAGTATTGGTAATACAGTGGTAGAATATACCGGCAGTAAGTAAATGAGAGATACAGTGAGGGTTATGACATTTTAATGTGACGACATTTCGCTCACCAGAGATGAATTAATGAAAGTCTCTGGTGGACGAAACGTCTTTACAATTAATGCTGTAACCCGCATTGTGCGTCTGCACTGTCGTTCAACCTGACTGGTTGGTTAGGCTAGGTAAGGTTTGTCAGGGAACAGTTCAAGTGCTTCTCGATGCGGGTCTTAGATGATGACCCGCATCTGAAGCTTTTGGTCATTTGACTGAGTCCTTCCACTGGCTTACCGGTCCACTCTTTGTAAAATTAAGGTTAAGGCTATGATTGGTTGGCTAGCAGGGGTACACTCTCCCTGTCAACCACAGTGAAGGGTGGAGACAGCGGTGACACTCTCCCTGTCAACCACAGTGAGGGGTGGAGACAGGGGTGACACTCTCCCTGCCAACCACAGTGAAGGGTGGAGACAGCGGTGACACTCTCCCTGTCAACCACAGTGAGGGGTGGAGACAGGGGTGACACTCCTTGTCAACCAAAGTGAAGGGTGGAGACAGGGGTGACACTCCTTGTCAACCAAAGTGAAGGGTGGAGACAGGGGTGACACTCTCCCTGTCAACCACAGTGAAGGGTGGAGACAGGGGTGACACACTCCCTGCCAACCACAGTGAGGGGTGGAGACAGGGGTGACACTCTCCCTGTCAACCACAGTGAGGGGTGGAGACAGCGGTGACACTCTCCCTGTTAGCCACAGTGAAGGGTAGAGACAGGAGACTCTCCCTGTCAACCATAGTGAAGGGTGGAGACAGGGGTGACAATCTCCCTGTCAACCACAGTGAAGGGTGGAGACAGGGGTGACACTCTCCCTCTGGCCGTAATCCTGATGGCCACAAACTGCGTCCTGGATCCATGCAAACATGGAAAGTCGCCATCATCATCATCCCTGGATTCTCTCTTCCCTTGTTCCTCCCTCTTTCCCCTCTGTCTGTCTGTCTGTCTCTCTCTCTCTTCCTCCTCCAGCCCTCCTCCATTGCTAACCCTCTCTCTTTTTTCTTTTCACACTTAACCCTCCCCCTACTCTCACCCTCTCCCTTCCTCTCACACTCTTCCCTACTCCTCTGACCCCTTTCCTCTACCTTTCATCATCACCCCTCCTCTTCTCATCTCCTTTCCTCCCTTTCCTCTGACAGTCTCCCCTTTGTCTTCTCTCACCCTCCACCCTCAGTTTGTCTTCTCTTTGCATCACATAGCAAACCATTACACGATATCAGCTCTGACTCTCCTTCCACAGGAGGGCTGTGACTGTCCTTCCACAGGAGGGCTCTGACTGTCCTTCCACAGGAGGAGTGTTACTATGTCCTCCCACAGGAGGAGTGTGACTGTGTCTTCCAACAGGTGGGTTGTGACTGTGTCCTCCCATGGGAGGACTGTAACAGTGCTGTTCCACGGGAGGGTTGTGACTGTCCTCCCACAGGAGGGCTGTGATTGTCCTCCCACAGGAGGGATGTGACTGTCCTCCCACAGGAGGGCTGTGATTGTGCTCCCACAGGAGGGCTGTGACTGTCCTCCCACAGGAGGGCTGTGACTGTCCTTCCACAGGAGGAGTGTTACTATGTCCTCCTACAGGAGGAGTGTGACTGTGTCTTCCCACAGGAGGGTTGTGACTGTCCTTCCACAGGAGGAGTGTTACTATGTCCTCCTACAGGAGCGGTGTGACTGTGTCTTCCCACAGGAGGGTTGTGACTGCTTTTTCACAGGAGGATTGTGACTGTCCTCCCACAGGATTGTGACTATGTCCTCCCACAAGAGGATTATGACTGTGTCCTCCCACAAGAGGATTGTGGCTGTGTCCTCCCATAGGAGGACTGTAACAGTGCTGTTCCATGGGAAGGTTGTGACTGTCCTCCCACGGGAGGATTGTAACTGTGTCCTCCCACAGGAGAGCTGTGGGAGGACAAGTCCACCATATGGTTAAGCAACAAATACGTGTCATCGCGTCTTTAAAGGCGAAATTCTCTGCTTGAGTCTCGAAATATCACCCAGTTGTGTCTGGCAGTTACCCACTGATTACTGACGGAGGTCAGGTAGATGTGTCCTGGTGTGGAAAAGCCTGATGCCCAGTGTCATATATTTGTGATATTGTGAGGACAAAGATCACACCGTGTGTTGATGGGTCTGTGTCTGTCTGGTGCGTGTGGAGATGTGGGGAATCACACCGTGTGTTGATGGTTCCTTGCCTACCAGGAAGGTGTGGGTAAGCTGTGGGAGGAAGTGTGGGAAGAGAATGAAATGAAGGAGTGATTTATGAACGAGACCGCTGCACCAGTTCACTGGACCAGATCACTAGACCAGACCACTGGACCAGAAAACTGGATCAGACCACTGGGCCAGACCATTAGACCAGATCACTGGATCAGACCACTAGACCAGGTCACTGGATAAGACTACTGAACCAGGCCAATGGACTGGACCACTAGATCACATTACTGAACCAGACCAGTGGATCAGACCACTGGACCAGATCACTACCGTCGCTATCATGTAACTAGAGACATTTTTCTAGGAAAACCTCTGAGTAACTTATGAGCGAAAGATTTATTCTCAAGAACAAATATTTTTTCCTGATGCTAGACTGGAATGTGTCAGTATCATCGTGGAAATAACACACACACACACACACACACACACACACACACACACACACAGACAATGTTATGCTCTGACTGGATCTTTACAGCCCCTGATGAAAACTAAAAATTTCTTTGGCAGATTTATGTAAGCCAGTGTTTTTTCTATTAAACAGAATTGGTTACACCCGCATTGTGCTGCTACTACGCAACTAAATGCATACATCATGGGAGCACCTGCAGTGTACTCTACATTCGTATATATGATAGTTACACTGTGGGGACAGCTGAAGCGCGCCACTAACCTGCTCTACAAGGTAGTTACACTGAGAGAACAAAAGCTAGCTATATTTTCCCTGTCTTGTTCCACCACACAGGATGAGTTGCTTACTGAAATCTTATTCCACAGGCGGTGTATGATCTCTAAGTATTTGGTGCGAATGCACACACACACACACACACACACACACACACACACACACACACACACACACAAAGAACTAGAGCTGAAGCCCCGCAAGCCCATCCAGATAATGATGTAACTACACGCAGCCAAATCATCTCAATAAACCAGGAAGAGCAAGACTTGCGTTAATGATCTCCCACACGAGCACCTGCACCGAGAGACGAAGGGAAAAAATAGAGAGGAATCTAGTTAATAATGTAGAGAGTTCCTTGCTATATTATTACTTAATGTGAGACCTCTCCTGGGCCCTCAATCCTCTTTCAAATATTTAAACTCGTCCAATTATTCTGCCACTCGCCGCACATCCTTCTAAGGTTTTTTTTTTTTTTGATCACCAGAAGCGAGGCTCCTTCCACGGAGGGTTTTAATCATCAGGATCCCAGCTTCTTGCTTTCAAAGGCCGCCCATCACAGACGTGACTACCTGCTGTTGGTAATCTGGAGTGCCAGGTAACACTCTTCTTAATGTTATGATAAGTGGACGGCGGTGGGGAGAGGGGAGGGTAAGGGTACATGTAGAAGAGAATATACAGAAGATATTTTCCGTCTGTCTGTATTCTCTCTCTCTCTCTCTCTCTCTCTCTCTCTCTCTCTCTCTCTCTCTCTCTCTCTCTCTCTCTCTCTCTCTCTCGCGGATAAGAAGGTCGTCTTAAAATGCTAATCTTTACGTCAGTGTATGCGTGAAAAGCCACAGTAGGTATGATGACAATATATAAAATACTTAAAATGATGAACAGCATAGGAATATGTATTTGATGAAGATAGGAATATATGTAAGCGACATTACCGATAATAAGTCTAAAAGATAAGATGGCTGTAAGAATGAATGCTTTCAGTTTCAAGTTTGGGTTCAAGAAATTTGCATCCTAAAACTCCAACATATTATAGATAGACTCAGAATGAAGAGCTGAGACTCGACCCACTCAAACAGTACTCGGTAGTTACATGCACGAAAGCACGCACGCACACGCACACGCACACGCACACACACACACACACACACACACACACACAGTCAAAGGGACATTAGGAAGTATTTCTTCAGTCATAGAGTTGTCAGGAAGTGGAATAGCCTAGAAAGAGACGTAGTGGAGGCAGGAACCATACATAGTTTTAAGACGAGGTTTGATATAGCTCATGGAGCATGGAGAGAGAGGACCCAGTAGCAGTGTATAGGAGGGGCCAGGAGCTATGAATCGACCCCTGCAACCACAAATAGGTGAGTACACACACAACCAAGAGAGTGAAGTAGTAGAGGCAGGATCTATACATAGCTTTACGAAGAGGTATGATAAGGCTCTTGGAGCCGGGAGAGAATGGACCTAGCAGCGACCAGCGAAGAGGCGGGGCCAGGAGTTGTGAATCGACCCCTGCAACCATTTATAGGCGAGTACACACACACACACACACACACACACACAGTGTGCTGGGAGTTGGGAGTAGCTGAGAGAAATTACTCAAAGCAACACCAAGGAAAAACGAGTAAGACGCCTTAAACGAAGAGATCTGCGAGTCCACCTCGTGAGTCATGTGTGTTTCATCTCTTATAACCCAGGACGACCTGAGATATGTGGCTAAGACTCGACGCTCGTTAAGGTAAAGCACAGCATCCCTCTATCATCTCTTCCCCATCCCATCCTCTCTCTCTCTCTCTCTCTCTCTCTCTCTCTCTCTCTCTTTCCAAGCTGTCATTTCACCTCGCTTCCACTTGATCTCTTCGTCACCATTTCAGGAGCTGCTCCTCAGCCTCTCCTCCCCCTCTCATTTCTCTCCTCATTAATTTCCCTCTTCCTGGGTGGGTCGCCAGCCTCGGGAACAAGACTGGCACTCAATACACCCCCGGGAATGCAGCACCACGAGGCTCCTCTCCGTATTTCAGCCACCTTCTGACCTCCCCAGTCCTCAATGGAGTCGCAAAAAGCCCTCCTTACACACTGCCCTTTTCTGCCAATCCCTGTCTTGGTTACTACAGTATTATCGGAGGTTTTCTTTCGCTTTTCCACCTCCCATCTGTTTTATCTCCCTTCTCTTATTCCCTCCCTACTTTTCTCGCTCCGTCCTCCTCTGCCCCTTTCTTACTCACCCCCCCCCCTCCAAGGGTTTCGCAGCAACACAAGACCATCTGTGGTAGTCCGCAATCATCATTACTTGGATTCCCGGAGCCTCCAGGTCCTGCCATGTGCAAAAATACTCTTTTGAATACGCCTACAGTAGGAGGCATGCGTCTTCGTGGAGCGGCTGAACTAAAACCAATAATAATCTCTTAGAAGTCTTGCGTTACAAAGTCTATTAAGTCCGGACGTTTGAAAAAACTTATAACATTGCCAACTATTTTAAAATCGCGGAGAAAGCGCTAAACTATTATGGGTTTACAACGTCTGGGGAATGGGAGTCAGGTTTAATGCAAGGAAGAAGAGAAATGGTATAAGATACCAAGAGGATGGAAACACAAATGCAGCATAACAACTTCGTTTACTGATGACGTTCAGCCCACACAGTGGCTTTCATGTAAGTCAGACAGACTTGATAAGTTTGAGAGACGTCCTCGGTAGTAGTAAATGCCGCATTATATTACTATCATGCGTCTTACTGAGGAAAGGATAGCTCCAAATCCTTGAATTAAGAGACTTTCATCAACATCACGGGGTCTAACACAGCAAAACATTCACGCTTCATTACGCCTCTAAGAGTGTGGATGACTTCCAGGAGAGTCAAGACAGAACAGAAGAGATCCAATGCTAGCAAAACTTTCAAGGTTCCCCTGCACAGACCTCTCACGCTCGCTAACTGTCGAATCAAATTACAAATCACCTCCGAAGTCGCTCATCCTGATTTGCTTAATGGACGCGCTTTGGAGAGCACTTGCGAGATAACAGTCATTGCAGTACAGCTTCAAATTATTCCCGAGACGTGTCGCCCAGCTCTAACAGGAATATAATAGCGAAAAATCTTCTGTAATTTGCCGATTATTCGTGTCTGGCATTGCTGTGAGAGTAAGTTTTTTTTTTTTTCTAATCTTTCATTCCACAACTAAGAGATATGTTTAGATCTCTGGAGACAACGTGGAATGGAGGATATAATAACAATTATAATAATAATGATAATAATAATGATTATAATAATAATAATAATAATAAGACAATGACGAAGAAGAATAACGAGGAGGAGAACTAAGAAAATTATAATAATAATAATAATCAATGTAACACGAAGTAATGTAGTTGTAATATTCCGTCCATTGAAAGAGGGCTGCCCTCACACCTTGTAATGAACCTGTGCACAAGATTTAAGCCTCAGGCATGAGCCTTAAGTAATAAAGAACACTGAAGGGGTGGAAACATTGGACGTGTTTCCTTACACCGGTTGTGTATGTTCACCCATAAGTAAAATGGGTACCTGGGTGTTAGTCGACAGGTGCAGGTTGCATCCTGGGACAAAACTGACCTAATTTGCCCGAAATGCTCAGCATAACAAGCGGCTTTCTATTTATTGTTGTCAGCTAGACCTGTATGCCTTGTACATGTCCTTGCAGTAAATAATGATATTATTATTATTATTATTATTATTATTATTATTATTATTATTAAGGTGGGAGGGTCCTGATGGAAATATGTTACGCTGTTTCATTTCTTTTATTTAGCCTAGGTTAAATCAATATAATTTACTACGGATATAGGCCTAAAACTATTATATATTTATTGCAAGCATTGCAGTATCGTGTAATAGTCTGTACAACCGTACGTAGAGAATATTAATAAACCTCAATCCAAATGGTTCACTACCGACAGGAATAAAAAGACAAGGTTGCAGAAACTTCGTCCTGATAAAAGCTTCTCCTGCAGCTTTTGCCTTTCTTAAATATAACTTATCTTGAGTAGCAAGGACGGTAAGTCACACTGTTATTAACACTCGTGGGCTGAGATTATCGCCTCGCTCAAGACACTCTCGGTGCTCCTCTCTCCGTCCACACGTTACCTGGAGGAGGATGTATCAGAGATGTGTTCCGTCAGGACCTTAGTTTTATCTCGTCTGTATTTTAACGTTATTGGTGAGGCGTTTCCTATGATCTGAGAAGAAAATATCTTCCGTGAGGAGGTGCCCAGAGGGACGAACATGAGCAGCTGAAGGCGGTTTAACCACAGGAGTCATTATGGTTGGCAAGCACTTATATGTTTGAGCGGAGAATCGACCACAGTGGAGGTTCAGTTGAGCTCGCTGTTTAAATTTTAAACTAGCTTGTGTGCCACAAAGAGGTGAGAAAGCTGAAAATATTGAGGTAAAGATAAAAAGGGAAAAATCAGGTGTTGGATATAAGTCTTTAAGGAAGATTTCCAAAAAAATATTCCGATATATATATATATATATATATATATATATATATATATATATATATATATATATATATATATATATATATATATATATATATATATATATATATATGTAAAACTTGCGATGTTGACATAAATAGCAACGCTCTTCTTGCCGAAAAAGGCAAGCGAAAATTTGTGTGTGCAGTAATTTCGCAAAAATCATTCTGAAGCGAACAATTTTTTTTTTCATTGTTCATGGAATTATTGTAAACTTCTCTAAAATTATTTAGCTGCATTAGGTTAAATTGAACTGCGCTTATTATAATAAGGTTAGGTAAGTTTTCTAAGGTGCTTTTGGTACAAAATTGTTATTCACATTTATCTTTAAATGTATAAGAGAAAATTTTAGAAAAGACTTAATTTTAAATGAATTCTTGCTAACTGACCAGTTTTTACCTATTCTGCACTAATATATATATATATATATATATATATATATATATATATATATATATATATATATATATATATATATATATATATATATATATATAAATTTGGTTAGTGGCTGGTTGTTATCCCGGTCTGGGGAAGAAGGAAGATCTTAGCACCAAAACAAGTTGTGGTGTCTGGCGTCCACAGGGAGCTGGTGCCAATAGTGTTACGTAGATAATGGGATCCCTGATGTGGGCTAACACAGTGGCTGCCAGATACTGTGCGTACTTACGGAGTTGTGTATTTGCGGGGGTCGGGTGTGTGTGTGTGTGTGTGTGTGTGTGTGTGTGTGTCTGTGTGTACGTGTGTGTGTGTGTGTGTGTGTGTGTGTATGTGTGTGTGTGTGTGTATGTGTATGTGAGTGTGTGTGTGTTTGTGTGTATGTGTGTGTGTGTGTGTGTGTGTGTGTGTGTGTGTGTGTGTGTGCGTGCGCGCGCGCTACTGTTTTTCTGTTAATGATTCTATAAATTTATTTTTTTATCCTTCAATAATCTCATGTATGATTATCTCCTATTTTCTTCCTCATACATTCCAAAGAGTTCTTTTTGAACTTTTCCAATTTCTTTATTGTTTATATCACTTATTTCTTGTATCATGTCTAGGTGCTCTCTATTTCACCTACATGTTGTGTGTGTGTGTGTGTGTGTGTGTGTGTGTGTGTGTGTGTGTGTGTGTGTGTGTGTGTAATCGTGACCCACCAACACAGGGTGACCAAAAGAAGGAAAAGCATTCACCAACTTTCGTTCAATAGCTGTCTTGAGAAAAGTGTCCAGACATTACAATTCAAATGAGCCTCCGACCTTACAGCATCCCCACTTGTTCTTCAGGATGCGAACATTGAATATCTTATCTCCATGACGGAAGTCCATCGAATATTTTATTGCATTCATTATCTCGGTCTAATGTCTTATGTCAGCATATAATTTTTTCAAGCAAGTTGTTCTTGTTTGTCTGTTTTTTTTTCCTCCTCCAAAGTCATGCCTTAAAAAATAAACGTTATCTAAAACAGAAAAAGAAGCATTTTTAAAAAGTACTTTTTTTTTTATGGAAAATCACTTCTCACATATTTTTTGGAGTTCAGTTGAATAACTGCAAGAGGGTAGAGTCTGGCCTCCGCGTCTTGACAATCTCAGGTTATGACACAACTTTGAGGCGTCAAACTTAACCAAATGTTGTCAGCAGCAGGAACGTCCATGACTGCGGAAATGTACATACTGGAAAACTTTATTTGGACAGCGGCTATAGAAAGCAGTTCCCCATTTATGTGATGCATCCTTCCTGTTTATGGTGTATAGTGCGGAGCCCCTCTCACCAAAGACAGTGTTGCAGCATGCAAAGAATTTCCCACACTCACTAATAAGTGTAGTCATAACACAAAACTCCGACACGGAGGTGAGAAGACAAGGGAGACGCACTTCGTGCAGTGCTTGTTCATCAGTCTCCGCTCATCAAACCATACCACGGGCGGGATTTGAACCAGCTAGCTGGTCCAGTGGCTAACGCGACGGTCTGGAGTTTTGAGACTGACCGCGGGTTCAGTGGTATGGTTTGTTTGCAATCGTGTCATTACGATTTCGTGAGTCATGTTCTCCGCTCATCAGTTGCACTGGCTAACAAACATGCCGTGATGAGATCTTGCTACTCAAAGATGATTTCGAACGAACTCAATTTAATTTTAGGCAAGCTATACCATTATGTTTATTCTAAAATATTCATAATGGCAATCTTTTGCCAATGACTATATGACGCAGGCTAAATTTGTGTAGTGTTTAAAACTTTACTTTCGTAGCCCAGCCAGAAGCCAGACTTCCCTAGCCAGACTTCCTCAGACTATTGCTATTTAAGAATCAAAGATCTTAGGCATCATTACTTGGCCCATCAGACATCTGCAGAAACTGGTCTAAGTCCTTGCTTTGAAGACGCTTCCTTTGTCTCGACAGCATTTTCCTAAATTTGCTGGTAGACGATTTTAGAATAGTCAACTTTAGATATTTCTTTCTTTAGAAATGAATGTACTGTTTTTTCTCTATTTTCTGGAGTAACCGCACGTAAATATTACATGGATTTGAATTAGAACTGAATGGTATCCCCTTTATTTTATTGATACTTATATAAGCAAACAAGTAAACTTTGAACACCCTCTAAAGACCTTATTACTACGATAGAGCAAAGCAAATGCTTATATAACTATTATAACACCAGGAATAAGTAAATTATTTTAGAAAATTTTATTTACAGTGATCTCCACGCAGAGACATTCATAAATTTCATTCCTGATTCTCTGCGGCCCCTTACAGTGTATCAGTGTAAGTGTATGACATGCAAGTCTTAGTACATTAGAAAGACAACGCAACTCAGGGCTCGAACTGCTGAACACCTGGGTAAATTACTTATAAGAGGACGCTTGTTAGGTGAACCCACATCATTCTCTGCTATTAGAGATCATGCACATGCGGTAGACGACTTCGTGAGCTAGACCTCCTTCAAGGTGGTATTAACCAGATGCCCTTCAGGCACTGAGCGATGGTTGGCAGACGCTCTCTACCTACCATCTCAGGCCGAGTATCGGCTCTTGCGAGAGCTCCTGTGTACTGTTATCTTTTTAATAAAATGGTAATTCTTTACTATATTTGTTCTGCATTTATTGCTTTTAAAACATGTTAATGTTTATTTCCTTTTTTTTTTTTTTAGTTTTCAGTTTGTACACTAATTATGGATTATTTCCATATTTTTTCCCAATTACTATGTTTACCCTCTCGATGATTGCACTATTCATTAAATACATACATGTATACATATTATACATACATACAAGCAGCGCCTACATCCAGCCAAGTGACAGCGATTTGCCTAAGTATTTTTTTCAGTCACTCTTGACCTTCATAAACTGTTGAAGTCTTTCAGTTTGTGAGGCAGAGGAACCGTCCATAAACTATGCATGTCACAATTTAGGAAAATAAAAATGGGAATAACTGTGAAAGCAGAGGCCATAAAAGGTACCTCGTCTCATATTCTTCTTACGATATTAATTAAGATTTATTTTTCTCCCCTGTCTCTTACTTGTTTGAAGACGACTCAAAAGTCTGACTGGAGGACGATGCTTAGGATCAGATACTAAAGATTTGAAAAAAACAAAAAAAAAACAAAGACGCTTGAGGCAGAATTCATTTATTATTTATATTATGTAAATATGTGTTATGCTTGCGTGCCTACAAGGGCTAGTTGAAGGTGATAGATTTGCCAGGTGAACAGCACATCACCTAGAAAGGGAGAGACTGGAAACCACCAGCAGAGGATCAGAGATAAACATTATCCAGCCTTATATCACCGAGTTCAATGAACAAGGAATGAAATAAGGAGAACATGACAGGGGATAAGAAGACTTTTTTTTTTTTTGGCTATAAGAAAGCATTCAACAAAACATTACACAGGGGGGCAGAAATACATAGTGGAAGAGCTGGCAGAAGGTTACTCTAAGGCAGTCTTCTTAAAAAAAAAAAAAAAAAAAAAAAACTGAACTCTTCTCCAGGCTGAGGGACTGACCACCTCAAATACTTTTTCTCCAAGGCTGATGGACTAATTACATCATTATTTCATTACTACTGCTCCCTTTGTATTTGACTGAAGAAGCCTACTGTGTAGGCGATACGTTTCATCAATAAAGATACACAACTGTTCCACATGTGTCTTAATTTTCAACTTGTCGATATTTTATACCTTTTTCAACAAAACTATTACACTATTTTCTTGTTTTAGTCCATGAGAAAAAAGTCTAACAGGGAATCTAAAACAAAATAATAGGCCAGTTAATTTTAAATTTTTGACTCATTAGAGTCACGCCATGCTGCATTAATTTAAAGAAATTTATTCTCTTAATTAAGTACTCAAAAAATGATGAAAACAATTTGAAATTTACGCATCTGAATGGACAGGTGATCATGTGTGTCTTGAGAGCCGGTGAAAAACATCTGGGTTACTATCCTTACCTTGAAAAGTCCTGTTCTAATGGATAGCGTATGGAATAAAAAATACAATATACCGTGATTCAAACAATATACAAATTGTGTTAATGTTGGTAGAATTACCGACAATATGTTGGGTAAAAGGACACAAGTGTAACTAATGTGACGTTTTGTGGCAATGTTTCGCTCTCCTGGAACTTTGTCAAGCCGTTACACACAATAGGTAGACACAAAGGGTATATATTGGCTTAGTAGTTGTAATACTAGTGGTAATAGTAATATTAGTAGTAATACATGTGGTAGAAAAAGTCGACTGGTACAAAAAATTGACTTGTACATGAGTAAAAAGGTTATTAAATCTTGGTAAAGCTCCTGGAGAGCGAAACGTTGCCACAATAAAATGTCACATTAGTTGCACTTGTGGCTTAATACACAAATAACCAACACATAGGAAACAAACTTATGACGACGTTTCGGTCCGACCTGGAGCATTACTAAAGACATAATAATGCCTGGAGAATAGATTGCAGAGAAGCGAATCAATGTTTTGGGTCCTCGTGTTCCTAATATACATAAAGGACCTGCCAGAGCCATAAAAATCTTGTGTAAAACACTTATTGAAAAAATATAACGGTGGAAAACATACAGATGATATTCTACTACTGTGATATCCTCGTTGTAAAGTTGACTCCAAGAGCCTTTTTATTTTAGTGATGCTTATAGCGTCTCTCATCCCAGTCTGTACCCCATGTATGTACCCATCTATTTGTGTACACCTACTTTTGGATGCTGAGGTCGAGTACAAGCTTAAGGTCCAACCTTTAAAACTGGCCGTAACCGGGCTCAGGCTCTTCTGGCTGCTAGAGTCATATCATACCTATTCTTGAACTGAGTATAAATCTTAGCTCTACCACATCGTTATCCAGGTCATTTTACTTCCTGACCACTATGACGCTGAAGAAATACTTACCGATAATCCTGAGACTCATCGGTGTTTATTTTAAATTACAGCTGTGCCCCCTTGTATCTGTTTTCCGCCACTCGACCAGCATCATGCCCTAAGCACATTTTATACGTCATGTCATGTCTCCTTTTGTGTGTGTGTGTGTGTGTGTGTGTGTGTGTGTGTGTGTGTGTGTGTGTGTGTGTGTGTGTGTTTATATGTATGTGTGTGTATGTGTATGTCTGTGTATGTATGTGTTTGTCAGAGAGAGAGAGAGAGAGAGAGAGAGAGAGAGAGAGAGAGAGAGAGAGAGAGAGAGAGAGAGAGAGAGAGAGAGAGAGAGAGAGAGTGGGATAATGATTAAAAGAAACTAAAGTTAGATATCAAGATGAACTACAACAAAGTTTAGTTCTGCTGCTGACAAGCACACAGTACTGAGCGCGTCTTACCACATTCACTCAAACGACTCGACCAGAGGTCACCTGACAAGCAGCGAGCCAGGCCAGCCTGGAAACCTGAAGGTGTTAACTATTCACACGCTGTAATGAAAGTCTACCCACCTGCATTACTTATCAACCCCAGGCTCCACTTAGCCACTCTCAACATTACCTCGCAAGTATAAAATATGAGTCAATAAATAACCAATACTTTTGTGTAGAAAGGAAATGAATTGAAGGGAAAATATACAGTTAAAAACCGGGGAAATATTTGGAAAATTTTGTGTATGAGAGAGAGAGAGAGAGAGAGAGAGAGAGAGAGAGAGAGAGAGAGAGAGAGAGAGAGAGAGAGAGAGAGATCTTGCACGTACGAACTACTGTCAAGTGATCATCATACTCCCCGTCACCCAACATGTTCTCTACATAAAAAAAATAGCACAGAACAACAGCAGCAGAATGCAAAGAGGATCTAATTAAACAGTTTGAAGACACACTGAGTTTAATCTTAGGATATCATTGGTACAGATGCTGAACACTTCGTTTGATCATTCAGATTTACATAATTTATTTCAATTGTGCTCGTTTTCTCGGTCCAGAAAAAACTGACTTTCATAGCAAAGTTTCATAAAGACGCAGTGATGATTATTTTTTTGTAATGTCAATTGTAAAGATAGACACAGTTGCCTCTGTCAACTCTCCCGTAAAAAAACAAAGTCAGTGCCGGATTCTGGGCCATTCCACATTTGATACTCTCATACTTATTTATCACCTGCAGTCTCTAAATATGTCATCAGAATTCATCTGGTTGGATAGGAATTTTGAGTTCAGGTATATTTACCTAGTTTTAATTTGTATTATTCTGTCAATTGGTTACGCTGTGTTCCTCTACGTTCACAACGATGACATTAGTAACGTCTGTGACGCAAAAAGGAATTTGCTACAAGTATGTCCTGTTGAATTGATAGTTACCGTCCTGTGTAAATAATTGCTCCTAGATACTGTAGCTTCATAGTAATGGTATACAACACCCCGATAAGTGGATGAAGAAGGCACAAAGATGCACTTATGTTGCACACGTGTTTTATTCACCTAGATAATGTATGGTCTAAGTCAGGGGTTGGCGACGTACGGCCCGTACGACCACCTTTGGTTTGGCAAGCCCGTATATAAGTCTACATATGTGTTTAAAAAAAATATAAACAAAGAAATACCCAAAACAAAAATAATGAAACCTTTAGAATACCAATGTATTTTTAATGGTAATTATTAGTTAGTTTTATGAGTTCAGATATTCTATAGTTCCCGTTTTCTGCATGCGACACAATGGCTGACGACTGCTGACATCTAATACTGAGAGATTGTTGAGCGAAAAACAGCATCAAGTGTTACACTAACTGCTATTAGACAGAAAGAGAGTTCGAGGGTAGGTTCAATAACAGTGTCTCAAAATAACTGTTATGTACAGAAAACTTAATATTGCTTAATTAAACCATACCACGGGCGGGGATAGAACCCGCGATCAGAGAGTCCTACAACCGCGTTAGCCACCGGGCCAGGTGACCATCCCACCGTGGTATGGTTTGTTTGCAATCGTGTCATTACGATTTCGTGAGCCATGATGCTTAACTAAATATATATATATATATATATATATATATATATATATATATATATATATATATATATATATATATATATATATATCAAAGTTATTATGTATTATTATTATTTCTATTACTATGGCGATGGATGTGACCCGCCATCCTCTCACAGACATGGGCCCTGGCCCCTCGGCAGAACAATGTTGCCAACCCCTGCCCTAAATCATACAATCACTGGAAGAGCAGATCCTCATGTGTTGGTAAACACACTGCACCTTCGAGATACTGGGCCACCACACAAAAAAAAGCAGCAATAATTTAGGACCTGTCAGTTTGATTTTGAAAGACTGACGTTATAATTGCGTCTGAAAATGTTACGTTGCAGCTGCAGTTCAAGTTGACTTTTTTTTTTTTTTTTACAGATACATGTTTATTCACAGGTTTAATTTATATTTTTAAGTTTCGGCAAAACGTAATATGATCCATCAAGTCCGTAATGAAAAAAAAAGTGTCAGTGTCTAGGTAATGAGAATATTACATTAGAAATTTAATAACAGTAGGAAACTTGAAAACACAATCCACCCTTTACAAAATTTGTGATGGAAGAGAGAAATAGCCAATCAAGTGAAGCGAAGCTCAGGAAGAGAACTGATAAAAATAACGAAATACTTGATAAAGAGAGAAGGGAAGATAAAGAAAATTTTATATAGAAAGGGCGGTGTTAGGAACCTCAAATAGTGAGAGACTTGGGCAGTGTGATGTAAATAATGCCTTCAACGGGAAATAACTTTCCGGGAAAATTGCTGACAACTTTATTCACTGTGATAAAACTGACCGGAAGAGAACTTAGTCAAGGCAGTGTAATCTACAGTGAAGAAGAGACGTTCCTTTTAGCTATTATTAATATGCAAATCTGAACCTTTAGGGACTCGTCCATTACAAGGAGAGGTGGAGGCTCGATCCTCCTTTCGCTAATCACAAAAAGATAATTTATGTTCTCCTTGCCAATGTGGCTGGTGACCATTTTAACTGTTTGCAAGTATTTCTAGCAAGACTCTTGCCGAGGTTAAGTAGGCTGGGTGGTAGTTCTATGATAAAGCTTTCGGCTCACAATTGAAAGAACCCGATATCAAATCTTAGACGAGTCGAGACGAGTGGTCAAGTCTCCTGACCTAATCTAACCTAACCTGATAACTAACCTGGTGACCTTGTTACCTAGCTGTAAATAGGTACCGAGAAGTTAGTCGACTGCAGTGAGTTATTCACACTTAACAGAGCAAGCTCTTGACACAACGTTTCCCTCTACACAGGACGAGACTTTGCCCCAATAAAAGCATGTCTGCAACTTGTATTTTCTTCACTATCAACCGTGCAACATTTAGATCTGGGCTGACAGGCTTGAGTTCCTCTTTCTGAAAGGGCCAGCGACAAGTATCAAGTATGCAGAGAAATAGTTTTCAGAGCATTGGAATTAGTGTCAGAAGTGTACAGCGATTACGAGATTTACGTAGGCGACAGAAGCGAACATTTGGGGAGTTTGTTAGTGAGAATTGTTGGAGCAGCAGTAACACCAGCAGCAACAGCAATAGCAGCAGCAGCAGCACGAACAGCAGCAGTAACGGTAACAGCAATCATAGTGGCTGCAGCCGCTATACCACCAACAGCAGCAGTAGCATCAACAACGGTAAACGCAACAGCAATAGCAGCAGCAGTACCAGAAGTAGCAGCAAGAGCAGTATTAGCAACAGCAACATCATCAGCAACTGCTGCCGCTGGTAAATAAGCGAGCAGCAGGTGTCCTATTAATATGTGCGAGTCTACTCATCATGAGTCGAATGAGAGGCGATAATAAAAGTGTGTTTCAACACGCTCGACGCTTCATTCATTGCGAGTATTGAGTTTACTCAGGGTTTCAAAACTTTTACATCTCTGTTTATCTGCTGCGCCGCTGTAGGTAGCAAAACAAAGTCTGAAGTTTTGGTTTCATCATACGTCTTCTGGAGACCATGTACAGAGTCTTATTTCCACTACCTCACTGTCGACCTGCGTCCACTTCATAATTATTCCCTCAACACACACACGTGCACACAAAGATTACCGCCCCAGTGGCTCATTGAGCATTAAAGGTCCTTCTGTATCGTATAGTTTCGTTTTCTTTTACGTTAAACAGATGTCAAATATTTTTTTAGGAAGTGGGGGATGAAACGCTAAAGGTCTTTATCTTATAGAGGCTTTAAGGCAATAGCTGATTCACTGGTGGGATCTTTCTTAAACGGTCTATATTAAATTTCAGAGAGAGAACGTCTTTTATTCACCCTTTCCTGTTCACGAGAGCAATGTTCTTAGTATTTCTTCTTAGGGTACATTACAACTATTATACCATAGTACGTTAGGTTTATCTGGAGAGTTTATCTGGAGAGAGTTCCGGGGGTCAACGCCCCCGCGGCCCGGTCTGTGACCAGGCCTCCTTAGGTCAGTGTCCCAGGATGCGACCCACACCAGTCGACTAACACCCAGGTACCCATTTTACTGATGGGGAACATAGACAACAGGTGGAAAGAAACACGTCCAATGTTTCTACTCTGGCTGGGAATCGAACCCAGGCCCTCACCGTGTGAAGCGAGAGCGTTAACCACCAGGCCACCAGAGCCTGAATATTTACAAATGATAAATGTGATAACTTGTTCAATGCTTGCATGAAGCTGAACTCTTCTTCAGGTTGAAAGACTGACCACCTCAAATACTATTTCTCCAAGGTTCATGGAATGAGCGCATCTTTACTTCCGTACTACATCTGCTGCTTGTGTATTGACTGAAGAAGCCTACTATGTAGGCGAAAGGACACATGTTGCACTCATCGTACTCATGTCGTACTCATCATGGGAACTTCACCAAGCAGCTGATGAAATGGAGAGATGGCAGCTTCATCATCTCCGAGATATTCACACTGATGCTGCTAAAACACATAACTCTGCCATCACTTGATATCATTACTGCTACTGCTACTACTACTATTACCATCACCTCTATTACTACTACCACTACTATTACCACCGCCTCAACCACTACTACTACTACTACTACTTTCAAGAATAACCCACTTACGGCGGACTTCACGTTACTCCATGAACCCTTCTGTGGCTATTGTTTGTATTGGGATGAAAAGTGTCTTAGCGAACGAAACGTAGCCACAATGTTGCATCAGCTATACATTTCTCTATTTATCTAACATATTATACCACAAGACTGGTAGCCAACAACAACAAACAGCCTCGCTCTAACCATTAAGAACAACACTACATCAATGATCATGAATCTCCTGGCCTGCTGGTGACAGTGTCGTTCTCACGCAAAAACTAACCCTCAAAACACTGTCCCTTAGAGTACACAAGAAACCCACCAATAAAAACGATCTGATACATTTCGTCCGTCCTCACGACACACGAACCAAAAGCATAGAAGTGCAATCTACATTTTTTCCTTCGGCAGCTCATTGCGAGCGCCGTTCCATATATATATATATATATATATATATATATATATATATATATATATATATATATATATATATATATATATATATATATATATATATATATATATATATGACACATAAGAATCAACATAAATTAGCAGATATGACAATAATACGTGAAAAGAGGGATCAGCAATCAAAATAAACATTTGGTGGTAAATATTTACAAAAGTACACAAAATATTTCAGTTCCTACTCATACACGAATATATGGAAATAAAGGTCTGATTAAGCACATTGAATGTGAAGATGAACTACACAATGAATGAGAGGAATCGACGTAGAATATAGATAGTAAAGAATAACTATATATAGGCAATGAGAAAAACCAAAGTATATTCCAAATGGAAGAGAGCGAGAGAGAGATAGATAGATGGATAGATAGACAGAGAGATGGCATTGTGACGTAAGACAGAAATGCTCTAGGAGGGAGGATTATCGTACACAGGATACATTGGGTTGGCTCTCCACACTAATAATGTCAACCTGAATCGACTTACTGCATCCCAAATGACGGCGGTGAGGCGCTTGTTTCCTGTTTACACACACACACACGCACACGCGCGCACGCACACACAAACACACGCACACGCACACACACACACACACACAACCACACACGCACGCACACACACACAATAAAATATCATAAAAAGCTTCACTCATAGTGGGTTTATTTCTGTCATATTTTAACTTATCACTTATTTTTGTATCTGTAGAAGCATTGACGAAACCAACGGAAATTCATTCCAGAAATATATATATAGTGTTATTATAATCGAATTTGCGCATTAGAGTCCTCCATCTTAATATATGATTTTGCAAATAATGAGTTAACTATATATATATATATATATATATATATATATATATATATATATATATATATATATATATATATATATATATATATATATATATTCTTTCTTTCAACACACCGGCCGTATCCCACCGAGGCGGGGTGGCCCAAAAGGAAAAACGAAAGTTTCTCCTTTTACATTTAGTAATATATACAGGAGAAGAGGTTACTAGCCCCTTGCTCCCGGCATTTTAGTTGCCTCTTACAACACGCATGGCTTACGGAGGAAGAATTCTGTTCCACTTCCCCATGGAGATAAGAGGAAATAAACAAGAATAAGAACTAGAAAGAAAATAGAAGAAAACCCAGAGGGGTGTGTATATATGTGCTTGTACATGTATGTGTAGTGTGACCTAAGTGTAAGTAGAAGTAGCAAGACGTACCTGAAATCTTGCATGTTCATGAGACAGAAAAAAGGACACCAGCAATCCTACCATCATGTAAAACAATTACAGGCTTTCGTTTTACACTCACTTGGCAGGACGGTAGTACCTCCCTGGGCGGTTGCTGTCTACCAACCTACTACCTATATATATATATATATATATATATATATATATATATATATATATATATATATATATATATATATATATATATATATATATATATATTTTTTCAACAAGTCGGCCGTCTCCCACCGAGGCAGGGTGACCCAAAAAAGAAAGAAAATCCCCAAAAAGAAAATACTTTCATCATCATTCAACACTTTCACCACACTCGCACATTATCACTGTTTTTGCAGAGGTGCTCAGAATACAACAGTCTAGAAGTATACACATATAAAGATACACAACATATCCCTCCAAACTGCCAATATCCCAAACCCCTCCTTTAAAGTGCAGGCATTGTACTTCCCATTTCCAGGACTCAAGTCCGACTATATGAAAATAACCGGTTTCCCTGAATCCCTTCACTAAATATTACCCTGCTCACACTCCAACAGATCGTCAGGTCCCAAGTACCATTCGTCTCCATTCACTCCTATCTAACACGCTCACGCACGCTTGCTGGAAGTCCAAGCCCCTTACCCACAAAACCTCCTTTACCCCCTCTCTCCAACCCTTTCGAGGACGACCCCTACCCCGCCTTCCTTCCCCTATAGATTTATATGCTTTCCATGTCATTCTACTTTGATCCATTCTCTCTAAATGACCAAACCACCTCAACAACCCCTCTTCTGCCCTCTGACTAATACTTTTATTAACTCCACACCTTCTCCTAATTTCCACACTCCGAATTTTCTGCATAATATTTACATAATATATATATATATATTATATATATATACATATATATTATATATATATACATATATATTATATATATACATATATATTATATATATATATATATATATATATATATATATATATTTATTTTTATTTTTATTACCACATCGGCCGTTTCCCACCAAGGCAGGGTGGCCCGAAAGAGAAAAACTTTCACCATCATTCACTCCATCACTGTCTTGCCAGAGGCGCACATACTCTACAGTTATAAAACTGCAACATATATATATATATATATATATATATATATATATATATATATATATATATATATATATATATATATATATATATATATATATATATATATATATATATATGCCTGTTAGCAGTCAGCTTCATAAAGGCATTAATAATATATAATATTATTCCAGCTCGTAAATCTGCGATAAGCAATAGTTATTAAAATTATGCAAATTAGAATCCTATTGACATTTGCGCTGAGGAAAGTTCAATCGTTGCTGTGTTTACACAACAGCGAGAGAATCACCTTCCTGCCACACCTAGCTGGTCTTTTGTTGGCTGTGTCTCGGTGTATTTATTGGTGGTCTAGTGTTATCGGTCGTCTGGGGATGTTATCGGTCCTCTGTTGGTTTTATCCGAAGCTGATATTTCTGTATTAATATATATATATTTTTTTACGCTTAAAAATCCCTTTAAAAAATCTATTCGCAAATATCCAATTATAAAATGTCGCGTCAAAATTTCCTTATCCAAAATGCCATATCCGAAATTCCGTGTCCCAAATTCAATGTCGAAAATTACATGCACAAAATTCTATGTACAAATTGTAATCGTTCAGATCCAGTCTTTCTTCAAAACAAAACTTATACTAATTAGTCTTTCCTCGACTTTAGTTCTACTGATCAAGACTTTCCTATAAAATGCGCCATAAATGGATCTTATTTGCCATTTTCTCTAACTATAATTTCTAACCAATAAATCGCTACAGAGTGGAGTGGAAAATTCACATTTGTTAATGAGTTTCCTGTGTTATGTCACATAGTATTATTTAAATAATCTGTTTTAACGTATTAATTTATTTTAAATGAACTTATTCTATGAAGAAAATATTATATCCCTCATATATACGTACATAATAATAATAATAATAATATATATATATATATATATATATATATATATATATATATATATATATATATATATATATATATATATATATAACACATCGGCCGTCTCCCACCAAGGCAGGGTCGCCAGAAAAATAAAAACTTCCATCATCATTCACTCCATCACTGTCTTGCCAGAGGCGCGCTTACACTACAGTTATAAAACTGCAACATTAACACCCCCCCCTTCAGAGTGCAGACACTGTACTTCCCATCTCCAGGACTCAAGTCCGGCCTGGCGGTTTCCCTGAATCCCATCATAAATATTATCTTGCTTACACTCCAACAGCACGTCAAGTCATAAAAACCATTTGTCTCCATTTGCTCCTAACACGCTCACGCATGCTTGCTGGAAGTCCAAGCCCCTCGCACACAAAACCTCCTTTTCTCTCTCCCTCCAACCTTTCCTAGGCCGACCCCTACCCCGCCTTCCCTCCACTACAGATTTATACACTCTCGAAGTTATTACATTTCCTTACACCCTGTCTACATGTCCGAACCACCTCAACAACCCCTCCTCAGCCTTCTGGATAATAGTTTTTGTAATCCCGCGCCTCCTCCTAATTTCCAAACTACGAATTCTCTGCGTTATATTCAAACTACACATTGCCCTCAGACACGACATCTCCACTGCCTCCAGCCTTCTCCTTGTTGCAACATTCACCACCCATGCTTCACACCCATATAAGAGCGTTGGTATAACTATAGTTCCATACATTTCCCTCTTTGCTTGCATGGACAAAGTTCTTTGTCTCTACAGACTCCTAAATGCACCACCCACCTTTTTCCCCTAATCAATTCTGTGATTCACTTCATCTTTCATAGACCCATCTGCTGACACGTCCACTCCTAAATATCTGAATACATTCACCTCCTCCATACTTTCTCCCTCCAATCCGATATCCAATCTTTCGTTACCTAATTTTTTTTATCCTCATCACCTTACTCTTTCCTATATTTACTTTAATTTTTTTTTTTAACATACCCTACCAAACTCATCCACATATATGTTTTTTTTTCAACAAGTCGGCCGATTCCCACCGAAGCAGGGTGACCCAAAAAAGAAAGAAAATCCCCAAAAAGAAAATACTTATCATTCAACACTTTCATCTCACTCACACATAATCACTGTTTTTGCAGAGGTGCCCAGAATACAACAGCTTAGAAGCATATACGTATAATGATACACAATATATCCCTCCAAACTGCCAATATCCCAAACCCCTCCTTTAAAGTGCATGCATTGTACTTCCCATTTCCAGGACTCAAGTCCGGCTATATAAAAATAACCGGTTTTCCTGAATCCCTTCACTAAATATTACCCTGCTCACACTCCAACAGCTCGTCATTTCCCAAATACCATTCGTCTCCATTCACTCCTATCTAACACGCTCACGCACGCTTGCTGGAAGTCCAAGCCCCTCGCCCACAAAACCTCCTTTACCCCCTCCCTCCAACCTTTTCGAGGACGACCCCTACCCCGCCTTCCTTCCCCTGCAGATTTATACGCTCTCAATGTCATTCTTCTTTGATTCATTCTCTCTATATGACCAAAGCACCTCAACAACCCCTCTTCAGCCCTCTGACTAATACTCTTATTAACTCCACACCTTCTCCTAATTTCCACACTCCGAATTTTCTGCATAATATTTACAACACACACTGCCCTTAGACAGGACATCTCCACTGCCTCCAACCGCCTCCTCGCTGCAGCATTTACAACCCAAGCTTCACATCCATATAAGAATGTTGGTACCACTATACTTTCATACATTCCCTTCTTTGCCTCCATAGATAACATTTTTTTGTCTCCCCATATACCTCAACGCACCACTCACCTTTTTTCCTTCACCAATTCTATGATTAACTTTATCCTTCATAAGTCCATCAGCTGACACGTCAACTCCCAAATATCTGAAAACATTCACTTTTTCCATTCTCCTCCTCCCCAATTTGATTATATATATATATATATATATATATATATATATATATATATATATATATATATATATATATATATATATATATATATATATATATAATTTAATTAAACCGTCGAGTAAGGTTTAAAACGGTCTTTTCCACCCGCGATATTGTTTGGTGTTCCACCCGCTATTGGTTATTCCACCCGTGTTTTTGTTAGTTGGTCCACCTGCGCTATTGTTAGTTGTTCCACCCGCTTTTTTGTGTCACTTATCCTTTGCGTAACGTTATTTACTACTCATTTGACAGTTTGCCATCTCATCCAATACTCACCAACTTTTGAGCTAACAGTATACTAATCACCTACCAGTGAGTTATCAGGTATCTGTCACCTACAAATCAGCAAACCCGATTTCAGTTAGCTAGTCTTCAGTTACCTACTTGCAGGACTGCCAGTCTTCTACCTGGATGTGTCTCGGTGGAGGTGACCCATGTTGACGTGATCGTGGTTACTTGTTGGGTATATATATACTTTGGCAAGCCGACATGATTTGGGCGTCTTTAGCGAGGTCCATGACTTGGACCACTCGTCCCTCTCATGTTAAATTTAGTGACGTGGCCTTTAAACTTCAAGGATCGGCTCTAAAATGGCCGAGAAGTCAAGAACAGGTTCTGATTACTGGCTGCACGTTATTGTAGTTGGTTAGGTGACGAGAGAGAGGGACACAGATACAGAGACAGACATACATAGACTACTTACTGAAGTTACAACATAATATAAAAGTCACTCTGAGCTATGGCAGAGTCGTACAGACTATCGCTCCGCGACCGTTCAGTCGGTGCTCCAGTAATGCCGACAATCGAGCGCCCTCTTGCAAATCGGTTTGATGATAATTAAGCGACTAGATAAAAGTGCGCCTCTATCACATTCATGCAAAATGGAACGTGTCAGCCAGTTATTACCGGGGGCTGACTCCCGGACACTGGTGGTAATGGCTTCCACCACCGCCAGGTTCACTTCAACCTCTGTTGCCGGCCAGGCGTTTGCTTCCCACCGCTGCCACCATTGTTTCGGACTCCACTGACAACCATTCCAGAATCTACTGCCACCACTTTGGACTGTCCTTACCAGCACCTGGACTTCGTTAGCACTATCCTGGATTCCACCACCACCATCCTGGACTCCAATAGCATCATCCTGGATTCCACTACCACCGTCTGAGCCTTAAATATCTCTTTTGCTAAATAATTTAAGCACAGGTGTAACACTATCATCCCTCACTCTGCTATTAACACTCCGGATACCAGACTATCACACCCAACTCCATTATAACCATTCCACATTACTAGTATTACTACTACTACTACGACCCAAGCCTCCACTACCACTATCTCGGTCTTCACTATCCCTTTCCTAAATAATTAGAAGAGAGGCATAATATGACATACAACATTACTATAAAGAACAACGAGATAACACAAACACAATAACAAGAACCGAAATTATTTGACCAGAGGGATGACACAACAGTGGTGAGGGAGATGGTAGTTTAGCAGAGAGAAAGACAATTCCGAGGATCACAGCAAAAGTTGCTTTTGGTTCCAGGAATTATTTGTTAAACTCCAAGTGTTATGATTCATTGTTTCTCTCGGAAACCAACATTAAAGTTCAAATGAGCGTGTGTTCTATATTTTATACAGACACAGATACGCATATATATATATATATATATATATATATATATATATATATATATATATATATATATATATATATATATATATATATATATATATATATATATTTATAAACAATTTATCCCAGTCCAGAGGAGACTCGAACCTAGGAACTCTGGTGTGTATAGTACTGCATACTTTGAATATAAGTGGTATGGTGATACCGAAAAGACGTGTAAAAAAATAACACTTATGTACAGTTCAGGACATTTATTAAATTCAACGTTTCGCCACGAGTGACTTCTTCAGTCCTAGAACAGTGATAACTTAACACTAGTATATATAGTGGCAGGAGTCAGGTGGCTGGCTACGAGAGGGTAGTAAAAGTAGTAGTAGTAGTAGTAGTAGTATTAGTATAGTAGTAGTAATAGTAGTAGTAATAGTAGTAGTAATAGTAGTGGTAATAGTAGTAGTAATAGCAGTAGTAATAGCAGTAGTAATAGCAGTAATAATAGTAGTAATAGTAGTAATTGTAGTAGTAATAGTAGTAATAGTAGTAATAGTAGTAGTAGCAGTAATAGTAGTAGTAGTAGTAGTAGTAGTAATAGCAGTAGTAGTAATAGTAGTAGTACAACCGTGGTGAGATGGGTTGCATTTGAGAAGGAGCTGTCAACATCATGTTACAGTGGTCTCCAGAATGGGTAATATTGATAAATTCAGATATAGTCTAACTTCAGGATTTTTAATTGTGTTACTGATGGCAATTAGGACAGCCTTTGTACACTTTCGTCGTCGTAAATCTTCTTAACGACTAATCTAGCCTCACTGAACTTCATGAGGTGACCAGCATCGTCTCTGTGTTGGACACACGCGTTTTTTACAGTCATCACGGTTGCAGGCATTCTTGTGGCCCCTGATCCTAACATCCAGAGATCTTGCTCTTTCCCCTAATTGCCGTCAGTAACGCAGTCTATCAAAAATCTGGAAGTTAGACTATATCCAAATTGCTGATCAACAGATTATTGATCATTCTGTTGATCAGCATGATGCTGATAGTTGCTTATGAAATGTAACCTATCTCATCACGGTTGTACCACTACTACTACTACTACTACTACTGCTGCTACCACCACCACCCTTTCGTAGCCTGCCACTCTTGACTCCTGCCACTATATATACACTGGTTCTTACCTATCTAGATATCTCTGTATTAGGGTCTTTTTCCACGCTGCCTACCTTGTCCCAAAGTTCGCAGGCTCAAGTCTCCTCCGGCCTGGGATATATATATATATATATATACACACACACACACACATGAAGGTTTCGCAAGAAGTCAGGCTACAGTGTCGCACCTCCGTCGGGAGTGAGGCAGCCGAGGAATGGGAAGCAGGTCCCTGCAAGGATGTGCGAAGCCTCTCATTCCTAGCATGCCGACACTCCTCTCACAGCGTTAATTGTACCTGGGACTTGGGAGGTGGGGTTTAGCGACGCACAGATGGGAGGCAGACTATGGAATCCGAAATGCGCTCGGACTGAAAAGTCATTCAGCGTCCATGTGTTAATAATGAAACATTCAGTCCCAACACCCAACACAAGGCCTGACACGCCGAGGCTAAATGATTGCTACTGAATCATGTGATGCAGACAAATTTACGCCACAAGCTGAACAGAGAGGAGCAGGAATCCCTGCAAGTAGGTTTACCGTTTATACAAGTCCACTTGCTTGGGCTCTTGCAGTGATCAGCAAGTCATTGTACGAGCACAAACAACCTTTGGTCTTACAACTTCTCATTCACTATCTTGAACTCCGACATACCTTGTGCATCAACATAAATTCCTCTTCCTTAAGCCAAGAATCGAGACGTGTCACAGAGAAGGTGGGGAACAGTGATGAGAAGCTGGGATGTTGTGGGGGTTGGGCAAGCAGTCTGGTTTGTGTTAGGAAGTGGAGAACAGAGTTTATTCGGATAATTAACCATGGAGGTTTAATATTCAGGATGGTCAAAGAAAGCCAAGCAGTGGATTATTTCCATTAGTATCTTAAGGTTCTTTCCTAGAATGTGTCGCACAGTAGTTGTAACTCTTATTTACTGCTAGGTGAACAGGGGAAGGAGATATTAGGAGAATGACAGTACCTGGGAGGATATCTTAAAGGGGGAATTGCCATGGACGTTTTTTCCTTTATCTATCTTACGATTTCATTCAACGTTCTGCCATAGACTCTACAAATATGGAAGTGTGTGAAAAAAAATCATAAAAAAATACAATAAACAGAAAATAGAAGTTCATCTTTTTTATACTGCAACAAACCTTTCGCCATATTACATTAGTAACAATATGGCGACAGGTTTGTTGCCATAATGGCAACGTAACAGTTTTGGATACTAACAAATGATGAAGCAGTTCCAAGTGGATTTTCTTGATAATGCAAGGAAAAGTAGAGTAGTTCAGGTGCTTATGACTGTAGTAACTCCCACAAAAAACATTGGACAAAAGAGTTACAAGTAATGTTTCGCTCAACAGTTTAGTAGTGATACGACCACATCAACACCCCAAGTATAGGTCAACAAGAGGTCAACAATCTGGATGTTAACAAGGAGCCAGCAACGCAACTAGAATGCTTAATGAACAAACCAGTCAGCCAGATACCCAGCTCCAGCAAGGAAGCTGGATGTACAGCTAGTTAGTGAACCACCTGTCGAAACAGGTACTGTATTGTTTGTAATTTAGAAGCATTCCCTTCATCGAGGTAACGAGCCTTCCTAAGGAGCGTTAACCTCAGCCAGATAACGAACGTACTTCAAGAGCAATACAAAAACAACCCGCAAATTGACGACGGGAGCCCACGACGACGTTTCGGTCCAACTTGGAACATTTACAAAGTCACACTAACAGAAAGGAGAGAAGGACGGAGTATATACAGACACTTCAGCCGGGTATCGAGCCTACTCACATCAGCCAAGTAATTCTGACTAAAGAGCTCCAATTTTTTTTAATATTTAATGGAATGATGCATTGAATAACTTAATAAAAACTCTGCGTGCTAAAATGAAATTCTTTTCCTTTTCCAAACACATGTAAGGTGACATTTCACATACAACCGAGAGGTGACACATGCTGTAATAAATAAATCCCGTGTTGAGGATGGGATGTACGTTTTGAACTTTATGACGGCAAATGAAAGAGGAAATGCGTGAGCGTGCCTGCGCCCGTGTGTGTGTGTGTGTGTGTGTGTGTGTGTGTGTGTTTATTTAGCTACCTGGTAAATATGCATGCGCACACGGAATTGAGCGCAATCATAGGTTCGTGATGATCTATATGCGCCCACATGAACGTGCGTAACTGCGCTTTAATCAGCCACACTAAACGAGGGGATACAGCAGCTCTCTACACTCGCCTCATTCATTGTACACAATCCCCTTACGCCACGGTGTGTAAGCATTCATTATTCATATTTTTAATTTAACCTAAAATAAATTTCGTTGAAACGTGAATTCGATACGAGGGAGAAGGTAGAGATGTCACAGGGGCAAGCGAGGGGAAGACGGACAGAAAAACGGGAGAAATGGCTCCAACTTCATCCTGTTCCCTACCTGTAAGTCTCATAACAATATAAATGTTTTCAAATGAGCTGATGCAGGTAACAGCTCTTAGCTTGTCAATAAAGTTAGAAATCCTTAACCTGTAAATAGCTTATCAATAAAGTTAGAAATCCTTAACCTGTAAATAGCTTATCAATAAAGCTAGGGATCCTTAACCTAACCTTGTCAAACCGTGTAAAAAAAAAAAAAAGAGAAACGGGGGAAGGGGGGGAGACAGGGGGAATCAGGTAATGGAAAGAGAAATAGGTGGGTGAGTGAAGAGAAAGAGTTGGGTAAGGGGAGAGAAAGTTGGGTGGGGGAAGAAAAAGAAGAGTTTGATATTGGCTACACTTACTTCAGTGAAGAGAAAGCCTTCAGTGAGGAGAATGCCACTCCTCTCACTTTACACTTGCTTTCTAAAATTACTTCTCTCTTATTTACTGAATCACTTCTCTGAATGAAAGGATATACGATAGCACTGTCCTGCCACTCTCTGGCTTCCCTGGAGTTGAAACAATAATATCTATTAATATACTCACAGCTTACTTCCATTATTTTTAATTTCATTTATGAGCTGCTGTCCTCGTTCCATGTTCTAACATTAACTATGTTCGCTTTTGTACGTCGTAATTATGTACTGATAAATATATGCAAGTGCACTCACACACACACACACACACACACACACACACACACACACACACACACACACACACACACACACACACACAACAGTCGGCCATTCAAAACAGATAAGAGCTGTTCGCACTGTATATATCTCAACATATGGGCAGATGTTTATTTGCATCTCATTCCACAAGCTAAGATCCAGTAAGGTTTGGTGCTCACAGAAATAAAATGATTTTCGTTACTTTATGACCAAAAAATTCTGGAGAACTCTTATGCATATAGATAAATTAATATTATTGTTATTTATTCACTGACCTAAACCTTTCACATAATTTGCTGTTGCAGCTGGGTATTAAGTGAAGCAAGATGTCTGCAACACCAGCCTCGCTATCGTCGCTCTCACTCATTTGCAATTTATGAAGCCAGACGTTACTTACATTTCTTTCATACCTCTTTCGGAAGTGATATTTAGTATGTACAAAAAAAACTTCGTGTGATAAATTATGCTCTCAAAAATAATTCGCAAAAAGCTTCGTTTGACATTTGCAGTTCTGGCTGACGACAGACAAGGTTCATCACACACTTTAAGCCTCTAATTTACTAACGAGATAACTGAGTTCGAGCAGGTATTGCTGAAGACAGGAGAGTCTGGCAGTAGAACCGGAAGTCGTAAAAGAATGCTCATGTTGAGTGCTTCGAGCAGTTTAGGGCGTTTTGGGGATTTATTTGTAAATTTAGAAGATTAGAAGAGAACAGAGGTAATACCATTTACACGTATGCACAGTTTAAGGGTATTTTCGTAGATATCTACAAAAATCTGGAAAATTTGCTGCAATTAGATACTGGCAATTTGTAATAGCAGTAATATCTGTTTATATTTATTCCGACGAATGTATCTTTCTTGATGTATATGTGTGTGCGAAACAGTGCTTTTACATATACGTTTGGTGCCGTATAGGTAAAATTGGGCAATTAGCAAGAATTCATTTAAAATTAAGACCTTTCTAAAATTTTCTCTTATATGTTTAAAAAAATATATATTTTTCATTACGTTAAATTGTAAAAATTAATAATTTTGTACGAAAAGAACCTTAGAAAACTTACTTAACCTTATTAATGTATTTTAGATAAGGTTACAGTAATTTAATAATAAACAAACACAATTGAATATATACTTTTTTCGTTAGGTTCAGAATGATCTTTGCGAAATTATTGCATACACAAATTTTCGCTTGCCTTATTCAGCAAGAAGAGCGTTGCTATTTAAGCCAAAATTGCAAGTTTTACCTATTCGGAACATTATATATATATATATATATATATATATATATATATATATATATATATATATATATATATATATATATATTTGTGTGCGCGCGCGCATAATAACCACACCGGGAGTTGAATGATAGCTCTAGGCCTTTCGTGCTGCAATCAACACTTCATCAGGAGGTTGCAATGTTGCAGAAAAGAGTAGGTTCATGCAAATACGATCAAAGGAAGCGTGTTTGCTGGAATGAGGTAGGGAGGAGGGAGGCAGGAGGCAGGAAGTGCCCCCCAGGCATATCAATACCCATAGTCAAAAATACTAAATTTTATAGCATTAGAAGACAGCCAGCCCACAAGCAATGATATATAATGTAGTAACCTAAGGAACGTAACATGGCAATTATCAAAAATTCTGTCAGACTACGATACAAATGACTATATATACCAAATACACATATCACTTTCAAATATCTCAGGAGTTTCCGCACCTCTAGAATACGGGTCCATTTAAAGGGAGACATCTGTAATTTATCAAAAGGAAGACGGACATAGTTTATCTATATATGCGGATATATATTAGCATTACATACTCAAGAGTTTACTTTAGCCATTTTATTGGATATTAAAGCATCCTTAGGAGCGGTGAACAGGTTACACGCAGCCTTCTTGACCCTCGTGTAGTAGAAAGTCCTCAAATCTGCATTCTCATGTCTTCTTTTTTTTTCCATCTTTCCTAACTATATATTTCCTTCACTCTTGTCCATATATTCTTCCTTTCCTTTCTCCATTTCTACACCCCCTCCTTTTCTCCATTCCTCCATCCTGACTTTCTTCTCTTCTTCCATCATTCATTCTTAATTATTCTCTCCTTTCTCTCCTCGAGTTCTCCTCCCCATTTTTTCATCTTTCCACTTCACTGCTCGCTCCCTCCATCCCTCCTTATTTTCCTCTTCCTTCTTCCCTCTTTCCCTTCATCTCTCCATCCCCCTATTCGTCTCAACGGTTGATTAACCCAGGGTGGACTAATCCACGGGTTGCTTAACCTATGTGTGAATTGACTCATGGGTGAAGAGGTAGAATGAGTAGAGAGGTGAATTGTTCACTCATCAGTGAACAAACCAATACACAGGATAGAAACATGGGTATCTATCATCTATCCACGGGTGGTTAAGATTATTGGTCAATTCATCGAGTAACAGACGGAATTGGTGTTTGATTCACTGTTCCCATAATAACCTTGACCTATGAGTCGGACCTCACTTCAGACTATCGCTATGGTATCCCTTTGACTGTTTATCCATATTACCATCTACACCAATGACTGGGTATCCCTATGATTATTCCTATAAATGTTTGCCCTATATGACTAATTCTGTGACTATTCCTATGAAGGGTTATTCCTGTCTTTTTCTGTAACTGTGAACTATGGTGAATGGTAATACCTATGGCTACCTATCCCAATGACTAGGTATCACCATGGCCTTCTAAACCTATGCCTATTGTTGGGATGTCAGCACGACTCCCAAGGGGTGAAGACCTGCCTCATTCTTTCCCACAGTCACTAGATTCTTTCCCCTTTTTACAAACCTGTTGACAACCCAGTTATGAATTTTTTTTACACTCTCCAGGCACTAGGAGACACCCACGGCAGTCTCTCGCACTTCACGAACATAATTTTACTTAAATAATCTATCAGCTATGATATTTATTCCTTTGTGCGTTAAAGAGATGCTAGTATAATAAATATAATCGAATAAGTATGTTTGTGGGTTCGTGTTTGTTTACGTGCGTGCGCGCGCGAGACAAGCCATACCTAGCAGCCAGGAGAGAGACTTTCCCCCTCTTCTGCATAATACATTGTAATTTTAATTACATTATTTACTGTGCAAGGTATAAAAACCGACAAGATGAAAGTTAAGACACATGTGCAACATCTGGATATCTTTATTGTAGACGTTTCGCCATCCAGTGGCTTTATCAATACAGATTCGAGGACATAATTGAAAGACAGTAGAACTATATACAATAGATGAGGTAATCAGTCCCTCAGCCTTGGAGTTAGTGTTCACAGCATCGTGGTGGAGGAGAATCTGGAGCAAAGGCAAGAAGACTGGCGGTTATATAGGCGTCAGTGGATAAGGACGTGCAGCAGACGAGGGCATAGTCACTGGTAGGCGGGATTCCCCAGTGGAAGTAGGTCCTACCCAAAGAGATGGGTTAGTTATAGTAGCCGTGAAGAAGGTCTTGTAGATGTCCTCTGAACCAAGATTCCATGATGTTGCAGTGTCTGACAAGTTGTGCAAGAAAGGTATAAAATACCGACAATATGAAAGTTAAGACACATGTGCAACATCTGGATATCTTTATTGTAGACGTTTCGCCTTCATTCGGCAATTAGAAACTTAACTTTGACCAAAGGCAGAGCTCTAACCGGCAGCAGAGCTCTGATCAACAACAAAACTGACCAGTTCTCTGACCAACAACAGAAGTGACCAGCAACATATGTGACCAGTAGCGGGGCTCTTATCACTAACAGAGCTCTACACAGAGATAGAACTTCAGGCACTAACTGGTAGTGTTTAGGCACACTACCAAGCATTTTTCAATGTGTATTCAATTTACAGGTGAAACCAAAAGTGTGTGTGGCTTAGCGAGGGTGCGGTGCGCGATGCTCACACCTCGTAGTAATACTGTAAACACCTGGGAACTGGCCACCTGCAGCCTGGCTCATTCCTCACCTGGTTACAATTTACGTTTTTTGGCCCTCTCCTCGAAATAGCAAGAGCAGGATATATACACCGAGAAGAGTATGTCTCTCAGTGTCTATACACTTCTATTTCAATGAAGTACTTGTTTTGGGGACTGAAGTATTATTGACAGGTGGTCTTGAGGCCAGTTAACCAAGCAACCGCATGCGTTTTCGTACGTATTAAAATGCGTCAATTTCTGCACTATGCCTAGACCAACATTCGGCAATAGTTGCTCTAGACCGGGTTACATTACGTTAGGTTAACCAAATCTGACATTAATTTACCTGCACTTACTCACTTGGTAACGAAATTACGTAAACGGGCAGAGCAAGTCTGACAGCGGAGATGCATCGTCGTTGTTTTAAGTAGTTGAAAACCCACACTTTCGCTGTTTGCGTTGGAAGACATTATTGTAGTGTAAAAGGTCGTGCATCCTCCCCACAGTTTACATATATATATATATATATATATATATATATATATATATATATATATATATATATATATATATATATGTGTGTGTGTGTGTGTGTGTGTGTGTGTGTGTGTGTGTGTGTGTGTGTGTATACACACAAAGAGGTGTGCATTTCTCCGTGTAAAAGCGCTTGAAGATTAATCGCAATTTTAGGTATTAAATTATCCTTGACTGGTGTAGAGGCGACGTACAACCTTCCTGACCAAATCATCAAACCCTCCTGTTGTTGGTTAAATTAACATGTTTGTAGGAAAACAGTGTGTTACAAAAAACGCGATTTCTAATAATCTTAGAGATCTCCAGTGAATACTAGAAAGGACTGCCCTTCTAGCATCCAGCCTGTCACTGGGTTTTCGTAACAATTAGTCAGTATCCTGGTTCAATTATCCATAAGAATTCAATAAGAATTATTAGTGCTTCAGGATTACATCTTGTAGGCTACTAACTAGAGAAATTAAAATTTAATAAATTTATTAATAATAGTCTAGGCGTATATCAAATTAAATTAAATTAATCAATTCAAACAAATTAATAATAATCACTTCTCTCGTGTACAGTAGTATTGTGCTGAAAGCATATATCACATATTTATGTCTTAAGTACCGTCTGGTACATTAACATTTAATAATACAATATACAAATAAGTTTGTGTGTATGTGTGTAAGTGCTCTAAGTAGTTCGCTATGTCTCACGACTCGACTCGACTTAAACAAGTGACTGACAAAGTCCTCTCATAAACTAACTTCTTGACCAACTGGCAATCAGAACAGTCTGCTTGAACAATAAAAAGAATGCTAAGCCCAATAGCAATATAACAAGCAACTGCGACACAATCAGGATCAAGGAGATAATATAACGACAGCTAGTAGGGACCATCGGCAGATCCTCCACAAAAGTCACAAAACTCCCATACTACTGAATCTAAGTTCAGCATAAGAAAATCCCCGACTGTGACAATACACTGATACCAGTACAAATTAGGTCAGAAGCTACAGCTCAGGACCTGAGTTGCTCAGTGTCTATGCGACACACAACCTCAGTACAACGTCGAAAATCACTAAGTCTAGACGATGTTCTGTGAACAGAGTCCCACAGAACCTACAACAATAATGAGACAGAGACGATCTTCCAACAAGGGCCAATAAGGGAGATTTAGGCACTTCTTGTCTGGAATACGTCCAACCACCAAGCGAGTCTAGACCAGACTAAATACTTCAGGCGAGTTGTGATCACCTTCCCCTCGATCACGTGATAGCTCCGTGGACAGTTGCTGCTCAGCAACAGAGAAGCCGGCAGGGAAATGAGCACTGAGCGATAATTACACTAGTTAGACAATCAAGACGAACTATGAGCACATAATATATGAATGTTACATCCTACCTAACAAAAGTAACTAAGACAAATAATAATATAAAGCAATATATTTACGATTTAGCTATTGTGGAAAATACTGTATATATTTTCCAGAAATACAGTAGTTATATGTAAATAGATGGCCATACTGTATTTAATCAAATTTATGTTATCGAAAATGGGAAACCCAGCGCCTGCGCAGAGCAGACTCGCCATTTTGTTTGAATTGGACACTAACGGTAGTGTATAATGGGAAGAATTTTTCGTGCGCTAGAGGTTAAAATTGGGCTGACACCTCTCAAAAAGGAGGCGTAATTGTTGGATGTGTATTCCTGCATAACTTGAGATATCAGACGACTGGACAAGACAGCTCCAGGAACCTCAGATAAGTCTGTTATGTTTAACTCTGGCCAGTGTTATTTTCATAAATTTAGACAGTAAGGTTTTCTGAGTATGATACAACTTAATCTCCAGTCAAATTGGTGAGTGATATTAAGATATTCTCTTTCTGTTATGTAAATGTGTGTATATATAATCCTTTTAATTTTAATATATAGTCCACAAATTTATATATTTACCAGCATTCCTGGTGATACATATTTCATTTATAATTAATAGGTCCAGAGCAACTTGTGGATATGACAGTGGTAAGTATCGAAGGGGGACATTTTTTGCGACCTAGGTGTCCCAAATTCCTACTTGTCTAACTGATAAATGATAATTATCTTTGTTCATTTACTGTTATGTACATAATGATACATTCAGATAAATGTAATTTTCCACAGCTATTATCGCAAATATAAACAATATAAAATTATATGAAAAGGTAATATATATTATATACATATAGATAATATACATCATATACATTGTGACCCATTCAGGGGTTGCAACACAGTGTAATTCCTTTTATTATATTCATAAGGAAGGGATTATCGCTTCAGGATTGAACAACGTCTTGGAATACTTCAAATACTTTACTCATTCTCTACTGGAAAAATAGTAGAATGATATATTTTTGCTCATAACCAATTCATATTTCGTGTAAAGTTATTTTAAGATTCGCAAAGATAAGCAAAAATTAAAATGAAGGATTGTATGCGTAGAATTAAGAGATCGTCAACAGAGACACGACGCATCATTTATATAATAACTGCAGCAGAACGCTGGAATAATTTGCTTCGAGATCTTCACAGTGGAACTAAGTCAATGAGAAACTTTAAACTGCACTGAACGATGCGATTTCTTGGAGCCGGGAGTCTGGATGTGATGTGATGTCTAATGTGCAGCCATTATACCCTGTGTGTTGATAGAAGTGTTACTCCCTGAGGCTGTGACCTGGAAAGGCAGGAGCAGGCTTGATGTTTACTGCGATTTGGGAAGGACGGAGTAGGTTTTATGTTTGTTGTGACCTGGGGAGAAAAGAGTAGGTTTTATGTGTGCTGTGACCTGGGGAGAAAGTACTTGGCTTTATGTTTGCTGTGACCTGCGAAGGATGGAGTTGGCTTGATCGCTGTAGCTGAGCTATTGAAGAAATATATCTACTCTTTTACACGATGTAAATAGACTCAAATAAGACTGGAAATTAGGAAAGGCTTTAAGGCTTCTTGTTACAGTGACCGTCACTTGCGTTGATGACGCTTGAAGAAGTCAACAAATATTAATTTTATTGACATGAAGTCCAAAAATGGTCTAAAACAATAGGGATCTTAAAGACCAGATCTAAGTTGCATCTCGGTGGTACGAACTCTTTTTACTCCTAGTCTTGCTGCAGTAATATTTTACTCTACTGCGAATAAAAGTGAATGATTAAGCCTAACTAGACACACATGCGGTATAATGTGATCATTTACTTACTACATCTCGCCCACACTGAGATTTGTTCTTCAAGTAAGAGATAATTGTGTAACTTGTCATCTATTTGTGACTTGATAAAGCCCACTGTGTGGGCGAAATGTTGTTAGTCGAGGAACGAATTATGCTGCTTTTTGTGTCTCTTGTTCAACGTTTCGGAATTTTCTGCCATTTCTCTCCAAACTATTATCATCTTCGAGGCAGACCTCCAGAAAGGGTTTCGTCTATTCCATTGTTAAGTCTGAGGATAAGGACACTTATGTACATTTCAGGACATTAAATGAAAAGTTTCGCCAAGAGAGACTTCATCAGTTTCCTTAAAATAAACTTTATTAACTGAAACTAAGTAAAACTGTACATGAATGGTATACAATACCGACAAAACGAAGAATTTGACACATGTGCAACATCTGGGTATCTTTATGTGTAGACGTTTCGTCATCAAGTAGTGTTATGAATACAAGGACATAATGTGAAGACTGTAGAAGTATATACGTGGTAATCAGTCCCTCAGTCTTGGAATTGGTGATGAGCACCGTAGTCTTCACGCTATGTCCTTGTAATGTTAAAGTCACTGGATGGCGAAACGTCTACAAATGAAGATACCCAGATGTTGCACACGTGTCTAATTCTTCACACTGTAAAGATGATGGCATTAAAAGTGTCCTCTTTGAAAGTCTCAACAACACAACCAGTAGTCTAACAGCGCCTCACTGACCCGGTCACTCACATGCCTTCGCTTGTACAAAGTTGCTTGCTATTCGTGAACTGACCGAGAACTTCGTCCACGGGCGAAACGTCTCACCAAAGATACATTCTGCTGCTTCTTTTTCCCACCACTTGTCTTGTTTACGCCATCTGTCCCCAGCATTCATCTCGTTGGCAAATCGATATTTCACCATCGCGACGGGGAGATGGGTTGCTAGTAGATATCCCATCTCCCCCACCCAGGACAGAGAATCCCCTTCCTTCCCCTGGCAAGCAACAGCATCTATCAAGGTCCTGGCGTAATGCGGCAGCATCTTAGCCTTGCATGACTCCTGGGACAGCTGGCTCATATATTGTCACCTGCTGGTGCTGCCAACATAACACAAGCTTTTCTTTTTACTTTTTGTTGTTTGTTCTCAGCTTTTCGGTGTCCTGAACTCTGTTCTTTTATTTTCACCTCTTCAACTGGTGTTATCAGCACTGATAAAATATTTTATTACTGATGCGATAATTTACTGTATTTATATTCATAAATGAAAAACAAATTGGTCCGAAAATCTTGAAATTACTCATTATTTATTTTTTTTTTTGACACGCGCTTCCAGCATTTTTTTTTTTTAAGTTTCGTCTCTTCTAAAAATATTAAAATTCTAAAAATTATTAATTTAGAGCAAAAGTAACTATTGTTGTGATGGTATGACTCAGTGCAATAGATTCGTAAATTGATAATGGTCTACGAGGGACTGAAACGTCTTCTAAGGGTTTATATCCAATTTGTTTGTTGGGAATCATTCCAGCCACGCTACTGTGGGTCATTTATGAAATGTTCCAGTCACGGTATTATGGGTATACCTGGAGAGGGTTTCAGGGGTCAACGCCCCTGGGGCCGGGTCTGAGACCAGGCCTCATGACGGATCAGAGTCTAATCAACCAGGCTGTTACTGCTGGCCGCACGCAAACTGACGTATGAACCACAGCCCGGCTGGTCAAGCCTTGACTTTAGGTGCCTGTCCAGTGCTTTGAAGACAGTCAGGGGTCTACTGGTAATCCCCCTTATGTATGCAGGGAGGCAGTTAAACAGTCTTGGGCCCCTGACACTGTGTTGTCTCTCAGTGTACTCGTGCCTCCCCTGCTTTTCACTGGGGGAATGTTTCAGCTTCTGTCGAGTCTTTCGCTTTCATATGGAGTGATTTTCGTGTGCACGTTTGGTACTAATTCCTCTAGAATTTTCCCAGTGTATATTATCATGTATCTCTCTCGCCTGCGTTCCAGGGAATACAATTCATGGGATACAACCGTTTCCAGTAATTTAGGTAATTTATCGTACTTACGTGAGCCGTGTAAAGTTCTCTGTACATTCTCCAGGTCAGCAATTTCGCCTGCCTTGAAGGGGCAGTTAGTATACAGCAGTATTCCATCCTAGAGAGAACAAGCGATTTGAAGAGAACCATCATGGACCTGGAGTCATTAGTTTTGAAGATTCTCATTATCCATCCTATCATTTTTCTAGCAGATGCGGCAGATACATTGTTGTGGTCTTTGAAGGCGAGATCTTGACATTATCCCAGTCGTGAACCGTTCCAGCCACGGTATTGTGAGTCAGCCGTGAACTGTTCCTGTCACGGTATCCAGGATCAGTTGTGAATCATTCTAGTCACGGTATTGTGGGTCAGTTGTGAACAATTCCAGCCACGGTATTGTGAGTCAGTCGTAAAATGTTCTTGTCACGGTATTGTGGGTTATTTTGCGAGTTGTTCCAGCCGGGGTACTATGACTTCCATACTTCTTAAAGTGAATATTTGCAGCGTATGTTATTACAGTATATAGTTATATGTTGTACATGAATGGTATACAGTACCGACAAGATGAATATTAAGAACATAAGAAAGGAGGACCACTGCAGCAGGCCTGTTGGCCCATACTAGGCAGGTCCTTTACAATCCATCCCACTAACAAAACATTTGCCCAACCTAATTTTCAATGCTACCCATGAAATAAGCTCTGACAACTCTATCCACTCATTTGTAAGTCCCACTCAAATCCATCCCCTCTCACTCATATTTATCCAACCTAAATTTGAAACCACCCAAAGTGCAACATCTGGGTGTCTTTATTTTAGACGTTTCGTCATTCAGTGGCTTTATCCATGCAAATTCAAGGACATGAATGGAAGACAAGCAGAACTACAAAAGATGAGGTAATCAGTCCCCTCAACTACGGTGCTCTTCACACCAACTCCAAGGTTGAGGGACTGACTGCCTCATCTTCTACTGTCTTCCATCCATGTCTTTGAATTTATATTGATAAAGCCACTGGATGACGAAACGTCTACAATAAAGATACCCAGATGTTGCGCACGTGTCTTTATTATACAGTCGTGTGAAGTAACGCAACTTATAAACAAACAACAACAATCTTCCGAGTGATGCTTCTTACAATCGGAACATTATGGGTTATAATTTTATTGTTATATTAGTGAAGAAGAGTTAAACTCTTCGGGGCGGAATGAGAAGAGGAGCATTTCCAATATTCTGGAACAAGAGACCTTGACCAGCATCAAAATTGTGAGGATTCGCTTCACTCATTGTTATCTTGGTTACGATCACGGGACATTTTTCAGTTTTTCTCTTTTTCTTAATTTATATTTTCCTTTTTTTTTTCCTTGTTATTACCCCCTTTTCCCGTCGTTTTACATTCCGTTTCCTTAAGTTTCTTTTTTTTTTTTAATCGTTTCTTTGATTAAAATTTTTCGCTTGACCTTTCCTTTTCCTTTGCTTTTTCTTCAATTTTTCTGCCATTATTTTCCCTTTGCTGTTTCAGTTTCCTCCCTTTTCATCACCTTTCATCTCATTTTTACATTCTTCCATTTTCAATATTTTTTTCTTCCACTTCTTAACATCTGTCAACTACGGACCTCAACATATCCTGCTTCTCATTTCCTGTCTTCTGTCTGCATGAATGCGCTCTCAACGCGCGCGCGCACGCACACACTCGCACACACACACACACACACATATATATATATATATATATATATATATATATATATATATATATATATATACATATATATATATGCACGACAAGCCACGGGGGGTGGAAATCTGGGGTAGATTCTGAGAGAGCCTGCAGCAGGTGGCAGCCCCGCACTGCGCTGTTCTGAGAAAATTTCCCCTCCTTCAGTTGCAGCCTTGCAACACTGCATAGCTCCTGATGACGCACTGAAAAGTGTGAAAGTACTTGAGCTAAAGATTTCGACCTCCCGTGGCTTGTCTTGCGCACACACACACACACACACACACACAAACACACACACACACACACACACACACACACACATATATATATATATATATATATATATATATATATATATATATGTGTGTGTGTGTGTGTGTATGTGTGTGTGTGTGTGTGTGTGTGTGTGTGTGTGTGTGTGTGTGTGTGTGTGTGTGTGAAAGCGAGAAGTACGTCAGAAGTCGTACAATCTGTGAGCCATAATTCCATTCCATTTTAAAATTTTGCTAAAAAAGTATATGTATAGAGTCCATTAATAAAACTGACTCATTATAAACGAGAACAATTATGGAATTGGGCAGCGAAATTACGTTCCTATAATTTCTGACGTTTTAATAATTACCAAATGCCCAACCCAGTTCCCTATTTCAGGTCACACAAATTTTTCACTTAGTTGTTCTGTTGATTTATATAATAATAATAATAATAATAATAATAATGATAATAATAATAATAATAATAATAATAATAATAATACAGAGCCTGAGGAATGAGGGGACAATGAAATTCGATCCAAAGGAGGAGTGTGTAGCTCTCATTCCTTGGATCCTGATATAAGCGTCAAAGCCACCACCAAGTATTATTATTGCTAGGAGCGCTAAACCCGTGTGGGTTATTCAGCGTCACTGAGAGGGTTCCTAATGTTAGAGTGGGGTGTAAGCATAATAATAATAATAATAATAATAAAAATAATATTATTATTATCGTAATATTTTACCATATTAGTGAGTAGATGTGTGTATTTCGTTTATATTTATGTCTCCTCTTCTACTTAGCACGAACCTTTCCTGATAGAGCACCATTAGATTGCGCAATTATTATTAATAACCTTGAGGGGCCATACAGCGCCTGAAGGAGATGGGAGACAATCACACTTCATCCAAGGGAGGTTAGGCTCAATTCCTCGGGTCACCAGTGCCTCGCCAGCATCAAGGCATTTTTCTTGAGAGGAAAGAGGGCAAAAACAAGAGGAAATTGGCACCGAAAATTAAATTAAAATTAATATCTTGTGTAGCCTAGACATCGGTGAACTGACCGAGAGATAACCTCTTAGTAGTGTGTTGCGTCGAGTATATGAACCAGAAAAAAAGAGTACATCTTTCAGTGTATATATAACACGAGATGTATTCATACGTATTTACACTAGAAGGTGTATATCTCTCAAGTGTATATATAGTAAGAAGTGTATTTATCGCCATTGTAGACCAAGAGGTGTATGTCTTTAAGCGTATATACAATGAGAGGTATTTATCTCATTGTATGTACACTAAAAGGTGTATGTCTCTCAGTGCATGCACACACACCAAGAGATGTGTCTCACTGCATATACACCAAAGGGTGTATAAATATTAGCGAAAATTAGGCACATGTGCAACATCTGGGTATCTTTATTGTAGACGTTTCGCCATCCAGTGGCTTTATCAATACAAATTCAAGGAAATAACTGAAGATAAGAACAGCATACAAAAGAAGAAGTAATCACTCGTGTAACCTTGGAATTGGTGTGAAGAACTGTGTAGTCGTGAAGACTCGCGGGCACAGGTAAGAAGGCTAGCGCTTATACATTCGCCTCAGGTGTAAACCATTGTATACTATTCATGCTAAACTTGTCAGACACTGCAACATCATGGAATCTTGGTTCAGAGGACATCTACATAATCAACTTCACGGCTACAACTACTACTACTACTACTACTACTACTACTAGTACCACCACCTCTAACCCATCCCTTGGGTATGACCTACTTCCCCTGGGAATCTCGCCTACCAGTTACTATGCCCTTGTCTGCTACCCGTCAACTTTCCACCTGACACGAATATTAAGCGCCAGCCTTCTTGCCTGTGCCCCAGATTCTTCACACCAATTCCAAGGCTGAGGGACTGATTACTTCATCTTCTGTATATAGTTCTTATCTTCCATTTATATCCTTGAATTTGTATTGATAAAGCCACTGGATGGCGAAAAGTCTACAATAAAGATACCCAGATGTTGCACATGTGTCTAATTTTCATCTTGTCGGTATTGTATACCATTCATGTACATAAATCTTACTGTATGTGCACTAAGAGCTGCTCAGTTATATATGAGTACTTGTGAGAGATAACTTGTGGTAGGGGACCTGAATGCTAAAGCAGGAGAAACTTTTAGAGAGGGTGTGGTAGGTAAGTTTGGGGTGCCAGGTGTAAATGATAATGGGAGCCCTTTGATTGAACTTTGTATAGAAAAGGGTTTAGATATAGATAATACATATTTTAAGAAAAAGAGGATAAATAAGTATACAAGATATGATCTAGGGCGAAATGACAGTAGTTTGTTGGATTATGTATTGGAAGATTAAAGACTGTTGAGTAGACTTCAGGATGTACATGTTTATAGAGGGGCCACAGATATATCTGATCACTTTTTAGTTGTAGCTACACTGAGAGTAAAAGGTAGATGGGATACAAGGAGAATAGAAGCATCAGGGAAGAGAGACGTGAAGGTTTATAAACTAAAAGAGGAGGCAGTTAGGGTAAGATATAAACCGCTATTGGAGGATAGATGGGCTAATGAGAGCATAGGCAATGGGGTCGAAGAGGTATGGGGTAGGTTTAAAAATGTAGTGTTAGAGTGTTCAGCAGAAGTTTGTGGTTACCGGAAAGTGGGTGTGGGAGGGAAGAGGAGCGATTCGTGGAATGATGATGTAAAGAGAGTAGTAAGGGAGAAAAAGTTAGCATATGAGAAGCTTTTACAAAGTAGAAGTGATGCAAGGAGGGAAGAGTATATGGAGAAAAAGAGAGAGGTTAAGAGAGTAGTGAAGCAATGTAAAAAGAGAGCAAATGAGAGAGTGGGTGAGATGTTATCAACAAATTTTGTTGAAAATAAGAAAAAGTTTTGGAGTGAGATTAACAAGTTAAGGAAGCCTAGAGAACAAATGGATTTGTCAGTTAAAAATAGGAGAGGAGAGTTATTAAATGGAGAGTTAGATGTATTGAGAAGATGGAAGGAATATTTTGAGGAATTGTTAATGTTGATGAAGATAGGAAAGCTGTGATTTCGTGTATAGGGAAAGGAGGAATAAAATCTTCTTGGAGTGAGGAAGAGCCAGTTGTGAGTGTGGGGGAAGTTCGTGAGGCAGTAGGTAAAATGAAAGGGGGTAAGGCAGCCGGGATTGATGGGATAAAGATAGAAATGTTAAAAGCAGGTGGGATATAGTTTTGGAGTGGTTGGTGCAATTATTTAATAAATGTATGGAAGAGGGTAAGGTACCTAGGGATTGGCAGAAAGCATGCATAGTTCCTTTGTATAAAGGCAAAGGGGACAAAAGACAGTGCAAAAATTATAGGGGGATAAGTCTGTTGAGTATACCTGGTAAAGTGTATGGTAGAGTTATTATTGAAAGAATTAAGAGTAAGACGGAGAATAGGATAGCAGATGAACAAGGAGGCTTTAGGAAAGGTAGGGGGTGTGTGGACCAGGTGTTTACAGCGAAACATGTAAGTGAACAGTATTTAGATAAGGCTAAAGAGGTTTTTGTGGCATTTATGGATTTGGAAAAGGCGTATGACAGGGTGGATAGGGGGACAATGTGGCAGATGTTGCAGGTGTATCGTGTAGGAGGTAGGTTACTGAAAGCAGTGAAGAGTTTTTACGAGGATAGTGAGGCTCAAGTTAGAGTATGTAGGAAAGAGGGAGATTATTTCCCAGTAAAAGTAGGCCTTAGTCAAGGATGTGTGATGTTACCGTGGTTGTTTAATATATTTATAGATGGGGTTGTAAGAGAAGTAAATGCGAGGGTCTTGGCAAGAGGCGTGGAGTTAAAAGATAAAGAATCACACATAAAGTGGGAGTTGTCACAGTTGCTCTTCGCTGATGACACAGTGCTCTTGGGAGATTCTGAAGAGAAGTTGCAGAGGTTGGTGGATGAATTTGGTAGTGTATGTAAAAGAAGAAAATTAAAAGTGAATACAGGAAAGAGTAAGGTTATGAGGATAACAAAAAGATTAGGAGATGAAAGATTGGATATCAGATTGGAGGGAGAGAGTATGGAGGAGGTGAATGTATTCAGATATTTGGGAGTGGACGTGTCAGCGCATGGGTCTATGAAAGATCAGGTGAATCATAGAATTGATGAGGGGAAAAGGGTGAGCGGTGCACTTAGCAGTCTGTGGAGACAAAGAACTTTGTCCTTGGAAACAAAGAGGGGAATGTATGAGAGTATAGTTTTACCAACGCTCTTATATGGGTGTGAAGCAAGGGTGATGAATGTTGCAGCGAGGAGAAGGCTGGAGGCAGTGGAGATGTCATGTCTGAGGGCAATGTGTGGTGTGAATATAATGCAGAGAATTCGTAGTTTGGAAGTTAGGAGGAGGTGCGGGATTACCAGAGGGCTGAGGAAGGGTTGTTGAGGTGGTTCGGACATGTAGAGAGAATGGAGCAAAACAGAATTATTTCAAGAGTGTATCAGTCTGTAGTGGAAGGAAGGCGGGGTAGGGGTCGGCCTAGGAAAGGTTGGAGGGAGGGGGTAAAGGAGGTTTTGTGTGCAAGGGGCTTGGACTTCCAGCGGGCATGCGTGAGCGTGTTTGATAGGAGTGAATGGAGACACATGATTTTTAATACTTGACGTGCTGTTGGAGTGTGAACAAAGTAACATTTATGAAGGGGTTCAGGGAAACCGGCAGGCCGGACTTGAGTCCTGGAGATGGGAAGTACAGTGCCTGCACTCTGAAGGAGGGGTGTTAATGTTGCAGTTTAAAAACTGTAGTGTAAAGCACCCTTCTGGCAAGACAGTGATGGAGTGAATGATGGTGAAAGTTTTTCTTTTTCTGGCCACCCTGCCTTGGTGGGAATCGGCCAGTGTGTTAATAAAAAAAAATTGTGTATGCCTCTCAGTGTATATACACGCAATTTACTTTATCACCATTTTGGTAATACGAGTAACCTTCATTGGTGGTGTGAAGCTGATAGACTTTATAGCAAACATACCAGCCATCCTACCAAACAACCAGCCAACAGACAAATCAACCTACAAAATCAACTAACAAACCAACCTACCAATCAAACGTCCAGCCATCCAGCCAACCAAAGAAACAAGAAACTAACCAACCACAAGGAAAATATATTAACCACCCAAGCAACCACATAAAAAGTGAAGGGTTAGCTAATAAGACTAGCGAGTGTCACGGAAGGTATTTTCAGCAGTCTTCTTGATGTGAATGAGGTGAGACGTACCTGGACGTTCCTATATTTCGAAGTCTTTGGATAAGTTTTAGTTTATGGTTTATGGGATGTCTGTGCGACATGAGGGAGATGTAATGCTCTACTTGAAGAATGTAAAGAAACTAAGGAAGATGGCGATAAAAAGGATGAAAAAAATAAGGTGGGAAAAGAGAGTAAAAGGAAGAAGATGAAGAGATGGCGGCGAACAAGAAAAAGAGAAGACGGGAAAGTGTAGGAACAAAGGTTTAGAAAAATTAGCATAATTGTAATAGAAACAGCTTGAGAGGTTACTTGTCCATAATGATCTAAATTAAGGTCACAGTTCTGATGTTGGCAACAGTTTTTCTATATATATATATATATATATATATATATATATATATATATATATATATATATATATATATATATATATATATATATATATATAAATAACTATATATATATGTATATATATATATATATATATATATATATATATATATATATATATATATATATATATATATATATATATATATATATATATATATATATATATATATATATATATATACGCTCTCCATGTCATTCTACTTTGATCCATTCTCTCTAAATGACCAAACCACCTCAACAACCCCTGTTCAGCCCTCTGACTAATATATATATATATATATATATATATATATATATATATATATATATATATATATATATAAAACCCCTGTTCAGAGGGCTGAACAGGGGTTGTTGAGGTGGTTTGGTCATTTAGAGAGAATGGATCAAAGTAGAATGACATGGAGAGCGTGTATATATATATATATATATATATATATATATATATATATATATATATATATATATATATATATATATATATATATATATATATATATATATATATATACAATAAGATCACAGTAAACAGGTGATTTTAAAATATGCAAAACAACCACTGTGAAAGAGTAATGAAATTCCAAGCGCTCTCGTGACTACTCACATTGTCAAGGAACTATGAAAGTAATACATCAAAGAAAGGCAATTAAAGGGCTAAGACTACACCTCACAGTCAACTCCCACAACAAAGAAACACCTGATGCGCGACAATACCGGACTCATAAGAAAAGAGAAACACTGCAGTAGGTCCGCTGGTCCAACTAGACAGGTCCTCACGACAACCCACTAACAAAATATTCTACCGAAGAAATAAGGTTTATTATTTGTCCAATGTATTATTAAACTCTAACCAAATTTTATTAATTATAAAGGAATCTAATTTATATAAAACTAAGGAAATATTCATATTATTTTCAAAACTGCTTTTTATGAAACAAGATTCAATTATATTTCTGTCAACCATGGACTTGCTTGATACAACTTTCTCAACTTTTGAAAATCAATTGGATGCTTAAAATCTCTCACATGAATAAATAGAGCATTGGAATCTTGTCCAGTTCTAATGCTATATTAATGCTATATTCTTCAGAAACATATTGAAATTGCTAAAATACAGGAGAAGGAAGCTTTCAAAATATTGAGAAATAAAAAATACTCTTTTAATCAGGCCATTCCATCAGAAGTTGCAAAACTTAGACCAAAACCTAGAGCAGCCGTTGTATTTTTATCTAACACTTAATCTGATAAGTTAATTACAAAATTGTTATTAGCATGCTTTGTCCAATCACTATTTTCAATTAAATTGTCTAATTTTGATTAAAAGAGTATTTTTTGTTTCTCAATATTTTGAAAGCTTCCTTTTCCTGTATTTTAATAATTCCCCCCAAAATGCTGAAGGATGTGTCTATAAGATTCCTTGTAAAATTTGCGATAAAGTTTATGGTCAAACTGGTAAAAGTCTCGAACTTAGATTAAAACAACATAAATATAGCATTAGAACTGGACAAGATTCCAATGCTCTATTTATTCATGAGAGAGATTTTAACCATCCAATTGATTTTCGAAAAGTTGAGAAAGTTGTATCAAGCAAGTCCATGGTTGACAGAAATATAATTGAATCTTGTTTCATAAAAAGCAGTTTTGAAAATAATATGAATATTTCCTTAGGTTTATATAAATTAGATTCATTTATAATTAATAAAATTTGGTTAGAGTTTAATAATACATTGGACAAATAATAAACCTCATTTCTTGGGTAGAATATTTTGTTAGTGGGATGTCGTGAGGACCTGTCTAGTTGGACCAGCGGACCTACTGCAGTGTTCCTCTTTTCTTATGAGTCCGGTATTGTCGCGCGTCAGGTGTTTCTTTGTTGTGGGAGTTGACTGTGAGGTGTGGGCTTAGCCCTTTAATTGCCTTCCTTTGATGTATTACTTCCATAGTTTCTTGACAATGTAAGTAGTCACGAGAGCGCTTGGAATTTCATTACTCTTTCACAGTGGCTGTTTTGCCCATATATATATATATACATATATATATATATATATATATATATATATATATATATATATATATATATATATATATATATATATATATATTTATATATATAATGATTTTACAATAAGAGGAAAGTAAGAAACCGGAGTTAAAAGTCGTTAGGAGGAGGGCTGCTGCGAGGTGCCAAATGAGTTACCACTAGGTCACATACGTCAAAAGTCTTCCCAAGACTAACCTCTGTTGATGTATCTATCTGCGAAGGGCCACAGCTGCTGCCACTAATTCACTTTCTTACAGGAAGACCCGACGTCAAACGGTATTTACTGTGCCTCTTAGAGATCATGTGTCCAGCTCGTCCCATCAGTATAAGGAGAGAAAT
>NC_091303.1:11046661-11069161 GCF_038502225.1 Cherax quadricarinatus
ACAGGGGATGAGATGAAAAGCTGTAAGCCTTCTCCCTGAAAGCTGGCTGCCTTGGATCAAAGTCTAGCGCACGCTGGACTCCAAGGTATTGGTCCAGTGTGGGTTGATTGGTAAAGCACTGCGTACCTTGTTCCAAGGTTCGTAGGTTCGAGTCTCCTTCAGCCAGAGATCTGTGTTTGTGTATATTTCACCTGCTCTTGTGAATTCCTTGCATATATATATATATATATATATATATATATATATATATATAGATATATATATATATATATATATAAACAAACACCCACACACTAGAATGCCGTGGTCCGTCAAGTTGAGTGCTCTACCACAGTACTACAGAGGGTGATAAGTAGCACCTTAACCAGAAAACGCTTTTCACTAGAGAAGTTAGTGCCAGCCAGTGTCTGACTCTAAACACAGGTTTTCAAGGAGTACTACTCCCTTCCCACCAGAAGCTTATAGCTGAGAATTTTTCCTAAGTCTCCCCTTGTTATATACGGCTCAGCTAAAGTTAAACATTTAACAACACAACTGTACACTGCCGTTCATGTACAATCATCAATACTTTCTGTGGGAAAAAAACTATGTTTATTTACACAGTGCTGTGACGCATTACCCCTGGAAAAAAGAGTAATAATCTTAAAATGTGGAGAGTACACGGTGGTCATAAACTTTATCTGAATACTGCAGACGCTGTTGCAAAACTCAGACTTTCTAATTATTTTAATCCTCATGCTGGAAGATGAAAGAGGTTTGTTGCATCATATTGCAACTATCGTCAAAGTAAAAGTGTCCCAAAGCAATTATTTGTTGCCAAAGTTTAATTGCATTTGAAAGACAATAGGACGTCGGTGAACGCCAGACACAAAACAGGGTGTGGGTCACTGAAGAATAAGAGAGATAAAAAATACAAGAAAATAGAAATGAGAGAGAGAGAGAGAGAGAGAGAGAGAGAGTAGAGAGGGGAAGAGAGAATGCTTAAAAGCAAAATTTAGATCAAATGATTCCTTTCTCTCTATTGCGATTCTACATTCAGCACAATGTCACCGTTCAACAATAAATAATTATTGCTTACACGAATTCAGAATAATAAAAAAAAGAAATTCCTTTTTCTCCACTCAGAGGTAACATCACTGAACTATATCTATCTAAGCAACAAAAACAAAAAAATAAACTAAATCACAATGCGTGATGGTAGGGTTACCATCCCATTAAACAACAATGGATCTGCTCGTTTTAGGAGTGTCAAACAACTCCTAAAACTAAGTGAGTTAAAGATTTCCATCGTCATGTGGCTTGTTCTGCATTAAGATTGTCTCTTTGCGATTGTTTGCACGTCAACAGCCGCTTGAAATTTCCTTAGTTACAACAAGCCAGCGTGAATTTTGGAAGCATTCTGGATAAGCCTTTCCCCATGTTATAAACTGTAGCGTTGGAATAAGTAAAAGGAGCTGTCAGCTATTTAAGGGTAGACCTTTCGGGGATAACCGATAGCCTGGTGGTTAACGCTGTCGCTTCACACGGTGAGGGCCTGGGTTCGATTCCCAGCCAGAGTAGAAACATTGGACGTGTTTCTTTCCACCTGTTGTCTATGTTCCCCATCAGTAAAATGGGTACCTGGGTGTTAGTCGACTGGTGTGGGTCGCATCCTGGGACACTGACCTAAGGAGGCCTGGTCACAGACCGGGCCGCGGGGGCGTTGACCCCCGGAACTCTCTCCAGGTAAACTCTCCAGGTATACTGTGGGATAACTCGCCCCCACCAGTATAAAAAAAATAATAAAATCGTCAGTATTTGATTAATTTATATTTATTTTATATAAAAGGTTTTACATTTAATATTTTCAGGTGATACTAAAAGTATTACATGTAATATAAGTTAAATGTTTTTATTTTTAATATTGACTGTGCCACTTCCCTGTTGCCAGGCGCAACGGTGGGGTGGAGACAAATAGAATAAAACACCGACACGATGGAAAAAACACTAATGATATTTTATTGACGGAGTTTCGTCCATACGTCGTCAATAAAGTAGTGCATTATACTGTATTTGTCTCTCATTCCACAACGCTGAAATCATGAAAAGGTCGATGAGAAGGAAATAGGGGAGTAGGAGAGAGGAATGGAAGAGGAGGAAAAAAGAGGAAAATAGAAGGTCGAGAGTAAAGAGAAGGAAAAGAAAGTAGAGGAAAATCAGAAGAAAAAGGGAAAAAAGAAGGATGTTGCTTCTTTTAACCCATGCCTGAGCCTCACAAGAAGCTGCAAGTGACCGAGGATTCTTCCCCACAGCGTCACACTCTCTCACATTGCTGTCATCCTGGAATCGAGTGAACGTCCAATGTCTCTTAAGGAAAAAAAAAAAAATAGCAAGTGCCTCCGTGAATCTCCCGCGAAAGAAAACGCACCAATCCTCTCTCTACTCGAAGTGTCACTCTGGCAAAATTGAACTTGGTTCTTGGGTTCATTCGTCGACCCCTTGAGACAAATCGTCGGTGAGGTGTGGCGTCTGCATGATGCATACCAAGAGACTGTAACCTCTTGGGACATGGTACATACCAGGGTCTCTGGACCTCTTAGGACATAGTATATGCTAAAAGAACGTGACCTCTTGCGACATGGTACATACCAGGGCCTCTGGACCTCTTAGGACATAGTATATGCTAAAAGAACGTGACCTCTTGCGACATGGTACATACCAGGGCCTCTGGACCTGGTTTTCATGAAACAGTCACCTTTTAACTGTTTTAGTACCAGTTAAATGCTTTGTTATAAAGAGGATGGGATGATACTGGGAGCTTTCACTCGTGATTTAAGATTCCTGTGTGATTCTGTTAACTGGAGAGAGCTTCTGCGCTCTGAATTGTTTGTGTCGGCCACTGACCACAGCGTTGATTTATGACGTTGAAGCCCAACGCTTCAATGTAGCGATGACACACGAAGCTAAAACATTCCACTGAGATATATTTGACTAAACTCAGTTTTATGCTAAAAAAAAGAGAACAGATTTCTTATGAGGCGCAATACTGCTTCGTGAGAGACGCTATCAAGAACTGGAGCCGTCCTTCCAGTTCTTGGATCAAGGCAATCTCCCATTCCCAGGCACTGTATGACTCTTAGGGGTTCAGTGCTTCACTATGAACATAACCTCTGGCTTTGAGCTATTGTGTTCCGTACATGTTTTGCAAGTGCTCGCCTCACAAATTTCTTCAACACTCGGCGGCGCATCTCAGACATATCGACTTAGGAAATAATCCTGAAGCACAGATAAGATATCTCCTCTCAGTGCTCTCGCACGGAGAGGAGATATGAATCGACGGTTTTGATAGTAAGGAGGCGGATCGGGATGTCTGTTTTCCAAGTCTATAACACCGGAGAAGGTGAAGGGATCCCTCCGACTGCCGGATCACCGGCAGGAGGTGAATGGTTGGTATAAAGCCCATTTCCCTCCTGATCAATTCCGACCCAGGGTAAGTTTGCCATTTCCATTCCCGACAGGCGCTCCGTCCCTGCATACGCCTCGTGATTCCTTCCTGGAGATTTCCAACTTTCTTGGCGTGTTAATATGACAGTGTGATGGCCCGTGTGTCGCGGGGAGCCGGGAAGATATTTTAACACAGTGACCTCATAATATTTGTTTTATTGCGCACTTCACATAAAAAGATTGGGAGGAGGGTTTTAAAAGTCGATTATATATATACGTCTCCCTCGCCTCTCTCTCGCTCTCTCTCTCTCTCTCTCTCTCTCTCTCTGTCTCTCTCTCCCTGTCTCTCTCTCCCTGTCTCTCTCCCTCTGTCTCTCTCTCCCTCTCTCTCTAGTATCAAATTTGAATTACAAGGTTTTACCTGCTCTATGAATGACATTAGCGCTTTCCCCTCTGAAAATAATAATAATAATAATAATAATAATAATAATAATAATAATAATAATAATAATAATAATAATAATAATAATAATAATAGAGCTTTTACTGAAGTACATTATTACAATATTTTACTGAAACAATTCAGTGAAAAGTCTTGTCAGGGTTCCTTTGCTGAAACATTTAAATGAAACCACGTGAAACAGCGCTTAATTGAAACAGTTCACTGAGCTACCTAAACAAAACCTCTCAATTAAACAGATTTTTCTCGCTTAAACCTTTGACTGTAACAGTTCATTGACTGTTCGAACCATGACGGTTTACGGTAACGATGTACTGAATGATCTCAAAATACCATTTTCCTGAAACGTTGCAGTTTCAGGTTTACTGAAATCCTTTTCTAAATGTTCTTACCGAAAATTCTTACTGAAAGTTTTTTTTTATTAGAGAAACTCACTGAAACACTGTACTGAGTATTTTCAGTGAAATGTTTAGTTAAAAAATTTCCCCGAAACGAGCTAAGACTGTCATTCTTTGGTCCAGGATCATCCCTTCCATCTGAAAGAAAATAGAAAGAGAGAGAGAGAGAAAAAAAAAAGAATCCCCACTTTCAAGCGATCATGACCCGCTAATACACCGAAAACTTTGAAATTTTATTGGGAGTCAAAAATCCCAGGTGGGACGACTTTCAGCATTGAAATGACAAGCTTCCTGGCTGGGGGATCAGCACCTGGACCAGCCTAGCCAGAATGGCGATTTTTTTTTTTTTTTTTTTTTTTTTAATTCGCACGGTGTAACCCATTTATCCAAGTTACAGTTTCTTTCAGAGGTATATTTCGCCTCCGTGAAGAAAATTTGTGTACAGTTTAGGCCACTGTGAAGGATATGTTTCGACTAGAGTCGCTTCATCGGTCCTGGTTACCAGTGGTACTCTGTGGCTTTTGATGTGTATGTGTACTTACCTATTCGTACTTACCTATTTGTGGTTGCAGGGGTCGAGTCATAGCTGTGTGTGTGTGTGTGTGTGTGTGTGTGTGTGTGTGTGTGTGTGTGTGTGTGTGTGTGTGTGTGTGTGTGTGTGTGTGTGAAAATGAGATTTCACAGTATCGAGGAAGGAAACGGCATATGTAAAATGCTCTGGAGATTGTCCCGCGACCTTCCTGAAGAGTTCTACCCAGCCAAATCTTTGACTGGTCATTGTGTCCAAATCGCTTTTAACAGAAATAATGTCCCTCAAGTTTTGCAGTTGCTGGATACATCATAAGACAATCATTGTTGCCCATGGAAAATATTACCTTGATCACACTCCACTAGTATGTCCATTACCATCCAGATATCTTTACACCGTGACCAACGCTATCACACGTTCCTATTGTATACTATTACCTTCCTAAACCTTCGCGCACACATTCCGTCCAGTCCTCGAATGTCCTCTAGACCTTACATCCACCAGGAGATGGATAAATACTTTTTAACATTTTTGTGTACATAAACCATCTTAAATACCCGTCTTCTGCACTCTGAATTAACATTTTCATACCTAAGAACCGACTTTTGGTTTAAATTATTTTTCTCTGAATATTTACAACGCACCTTGATCTCAACTACAGTTTTTACTATCTCCAACCTTTTCTTTTCTGCAATAAACACCATGCTTCACACACAGACAAAAGCGCTGGCACCTCTATTAACTTCGCTTGAGAAAAACACACTCCTGTTAGTTAATGCACACAAAACACAGGAAAAGATAGATCTCTTCCTTCCTTTCTTGTGGCTCTTGTGCATTCAGTTTATTGCATGTATTTTTTAGTCACATAAACACACAACAATCATATATATATATATATATATATATATATATATATATATATATATATATATATATATATATATATATATATATATATATATATATATACATATATATATATATATATATATATATATATATATATATATATATATATATATATATATATATATATATATATGTAATATTTTATTAAAACAATTTTATATCCTTTAATGGTCCGTGTGTTGGCGTGTTTGGCTGTCTGCCTGCCATTGCCACCTACTATCCCCCCCCCCTTCCTCTCTCCCTCTCTTTCCCCTTCCCTCCTTTACTTCCTCTCTGTCTCCCTCTCTCTCTCCCGCTCTCTCTCTCTCTCCCTCTTTCTGTTTGTTTTTCCTGTATCACATCTACAAAAAGAGATATATCATACTTTTTTTCCTTCTTGTCGTACACGGACCTGTCAATTACTTGTGACCTGTCTTGGGAGTTTTTCAGCTCCCGCTACCCAGCCCGGGGTCAAATTCCTTGTTGACTGCGTGGTCCATCAGGCTGTTCTTGTTGGCGGCCCGTCGGCCTACGTATCCTGCTAGCCTGGTTGCTTTGGCACACATCTGAAATAGTGATTAGGTTCCTCTTGAACACTGGCTCCTTCAATATTTATATCGCTGACAGTAGACTGAATAGCCAGTCCCACGGATATTGGCATAGTGATCTCGTATGGTACTCATGACTGCCCAGCTTTTCACTAGCTCTATTTACATTTCCATATCTCTCCCTTCAGTACGTTGTTATGGTAGTGTGCGGATTTGGATGCAGACGCTCTAGTATCTTCCATGTTTATATTATCCGGTATCTCTATCGCATTTCCAGTAGTTTCAATATTTTATTGGTTCTATGCGGGTCTTAAACGCTTCCTGTGTGCTTTCCAGCTCTGCTATCTAGCCCGCTCTGAACGCCGCTGTCAACGCTGAATACTCTACGTGAGAGGACAAGTGAGAGAGCACAAGTGAGAGAGCACCAGTGGCATTACTTCTCTTGTTCTGAAGTTCTCATTATAAACCCTGTCTCATTATAAACCCTGTTTTTTTTTAAAAGACTAGCTGACATTTTTGTACCTAGGTATTGCAAATGATCTTTTCGTTCTAAGGGTGACCCTCCCTTCCCGTGTCTCGTATATTGTTCTACTTAAAGTTCATCTTTATTTCCATATCTAATACTTGTGGAACCCAACTTGTTACACTCGGGGACAATCACCACTTTGCCTGTCCTGTTATTCCTGCCTCCCCTAGCATGTCCCAGTTTCTTGTGCCTTTTTAATGCTTGCTCGTGTGTGTGTGTGTGTGTGTGTGTGTGTGTGTGTGTGTGTGTGTGTGTGTGTGTGTGTGTGTGTGTATGTGTGTGTGTGTGTTTGGAAGGTGTTTTGTTAAGCGCTGCTTTTGCATTTAAGTCGAAGATAAACAATCATTTTAAAGGAGATGTTCGCACACTTCCGGCAAGACAACACTTGCGGGCGGAGCATATGCTTTTGTTTGTGTGCATTTGTGTCCACCTCTGTATAAGGAAGTGTTATTTCAGTCTTGGCGTGGGACGGGAGGAGGAGGAGGAGGAGGAGGCCAGAGAGACGCTGCAGGAGGAATTCACATCACCAGTATTTTTAGCTTGCGCGTGTATGACGTGTACACTAGGAGGCATCAATCATCCCCTCACACACACACACACACACACACACACACACACAAACTGATCTGGTCAGAAAAAAGCAGAAAGTTTTTACTGGCCCAACATGTTCCTTTGTGTAGAGCTTCGGCAAGTCACGCTCTGTATAGAGCTCTATCAAGTCACGCTCTGAGTAAAGCGTTATTGCATGTATTTAATTGTTGGCAATAAGTCATCTAGATCATACTCATGAATGTCACAATGACCTTGTATTTTACTAGCACTAAATTATTTCTGTATATCATTGTCATATATCTCAGCGCGTAATATATATATATATATATATATATATATATATATATATATATATATATATATATATATATATATATATATATATATATATATAAGCATTCACCAAAATGTATACATCTCTCCCTTCAATAAGCTTGATTGATTTTACGTATTCAGAATAGTATTGGTCTTCTCAGTAAATTATGAGGTTCAGAATTATCTTGGCATTCCCAGTAATGTAGAATTTACCAATAATCTAGAAGTTTGAACGGATACAAACAGTGAAACTTTTCCGTGCATCGTTCAGTTTGCTAGCGAGGGATTACTCCTGTAAGGACTATGACTCAAAGTCTACAGAGAGTTAGGTAAGGAAAAATCAACATTTCTCTATCTAAAATACAGTGATAAGAGCCACGCACGAGTACAGTTGTGCAGAAAATCACCAGAGCGCTCGCTAGAAAAATGTGAGGTATTTTCGGAGACACTGGTAATGTTTTACAAGCACTTGCGACACCGGTAATGTTTTACAAGCGCTGGAGACACAGGTAATGTTTTACAAGCATTGTTACTGTTTTGAAACCACTAGAGACACTGGTACTGTTTTACAAGCACTTGAGACACCGGTAATGTTTTACAAGCATTGCTACTGTTTTGCAAGCACCGGAGACACTGGTACTGTTTTACAAGCAATGGAGACACTGGTAATGTTTTACAAGCAATGGAGACACCGGTAATGTTTTAACAAGCATTGTTACTGTTTTGCTAGCACCGGAGACACTGGTACTGTTTACAAGCACTAGAAACACTGATAATGTGTGTGTGTGATGAGAATGTTGTGTTGTAATGCATGTCTGGTACTGGTCACTTAATGCTTCTTAGAAAAGCATGAAACTTGTGGGAAATCAAGGTATATTCCAAGAGATGTGTATCTCTAAATGTATATTTGGCTTTTACTTTATTTCCAAGTTTAGGTATTAAAACGTCCAGCTGCGTACAAGTGTCGATAGGCTTCAAACTTACTAAACAATCCGTAGCAAATATCAGGGAATAGTACCGAGATACAGAGAGTTTTGTAACAGAGGAATCGTCTTTGTGTTAAATATTCGTGTTTAATACGAAAGTTTACTCTATGTAAAATTTGAGTTCCGTTCTTAAACGGGAACTCAACAGGCACACTGTGAAACTACCACGTAATATATATTCAAAGTTTGCTTAAAAATGAGAATGAAAACTATATTTAACCCCACACACACACAAAAAAAAAAAAAAAAAAAAAAAAAAACAGGAACCACTTAAAACTAAGACGAAGTTAGATAATATTAATGACAATCAGCAAGCTCTATGGGGTTTGTGGTTTATGAAGGAGCAGGCAGAAGTATTAAGTTAATACAATATGGAAAGAAACTAGTGAAGACGATATATATAAAAAGAGTTTATTTTAAATTACTGAAATCCTAAACAGCCTTGTGGAAAAATGAATGAAAGTGGAGTATCATAATGCATGAGTGAACCAGCCTGGTTTCTGATGAAGGAATACCACTCATACACACTGGTCACTGTAACGACCCCTGATCGCTGTAATACCAATGGTCACTGTAATAAACGCTGGTCACTGTAATACCAGTCACTAACAACCACTAGTCGCTATAACAACCACTTGTCACTATAACAACCACTAGTCGCTATAACCACTAGCCACTATAACCACTAGTCACTATAACAATCACTAGTTACTATATCAACCACTAGTCACTGTAACAACCACTAGTCATTATAACCACTTGTCACTATAACCACTTGTCACTATAACCACTAGTCACTGTAACAACCACTAGCCACTATAACAACCACTAGTCACAATAACCACTAGTCACTGTAACAACCACTAGTCACTATATCAACCACTAGTCACTATATCAACCACTAGTCACTATATCAACCACTAGTCACTATATCACCCACTAGTCACTATAGCAACCACTTGTCACTATAGCAACCACTAGTCACTATAGCAACCACTAGTCACTATAGCAACCACTAGTCACTATATCAACCACTAGACACTATAACAACCACTAGTCACTATAACAGACGAACACAGAGAGAAACTAAACACATGCTGACTGTGTGTCGTGTTTCATGAGGTATTCAAGACTTGGATGACGTGCGATAAACTCTCAGAAAACACCAGCTCTCGTGGAAACATAAGATCTTGGATATATACAAGTTCTGGGAAATGTAAACAATACCATCGACATTTTCAACGGGGATAAGTATAAACAAATTACTACCAGAAAATTGCTGAAAAGCTGCAATGGAAGCACTTCTGTAAGCCTGTTTCAAATTATCTTTTACATGTTTGGATTAGCAGTATGTTCATTATTTTTTTACGACATAGACCGAAATTAGAACAAGAGTTGTGGTAGAAGGTTTATCAGTAAATGGTAGTAAATGAAATACTTGTAGATGGAACTGTACTCTGTTACTGACGACGCTTCGCTCAGTAAGATCTTCCTTTTAATAAAAGGTTTGACACAGAGGACTCACAGAGTGACACGTCCTTCTTTCTACAATAAGTGTTAAATTCTAAAGCAATAAAACACGTGAGACACAAAAAATATAATTAAAAAAAAAAAAACATGATTTACAAAGAATGATTGATGGCACAGGAAATAACCTCGTTGGAAGACGGGGAAGGTGAGGTAAATGATAAATACATTTATAAAAGATGGAAAAAAATATAGACAGAGGTGCCACCAATGTGCAAACAAGAAGGCCATGACTTTATGTAGTTTACCTGGAGGAGTATACCTGGAGGGTGTTTCGGGGGTCAACCCCCCCCAGTCCGATGTAAGAGGCAATGTCCAAGAAATTTTTGTAAGAAATTTCTATAATGAACAAGGAAGAGCAAGAGAAGACAGGAATTATAATGTGTCATACTGAAGCAGCATCAACGCTTTTGTTTGCCAGGGATGTATGAACTTTCTTTGTCTGGGATGTATGATCTTTTCTTTGCCTGGGATGTATGATCTTTTGCTTGACTGGGATGTATGATCATATATATGATCCTTGAAAGCTGAAGCGAGGATGAGATTGGATGCAAAGTAATGTTTCGCCTGAGATTAATGACTGGTGTTAGAGCAATGCAGACTCTCAGTGGATTAATAATGTCTGACAATAAAGGTCTACGAATCTGAAATGAAGAAAGTGTAGAATACATGTCTGGAAGTCAGAAGGAAGGTGTGGATGGAGTGCTGAGAGCTGGCCTTCAACGTTTAACAAAGCATACACAAGTAAATCTAACTGGAGTGAAGAGAGAGACGAGTTTCTGTGTTACTTGACGCGTAATTCATGTCTGTTGGTCCATGTTGTTATTATTAATTTACTTGCCAGAGAAAATAAGATAGCTCTGCTCTTATAAACATTACGACGCGCTCAATGTGTCATTTAACGCGTTTTAAAAATACGTCAATGATTAAATAATTGCATCGCTTCCTCTTGTTTCAAGAGCACTTGACTCTTCACTGGAGAGTATGTTTTCTATGCGTTTAACAGTGCTTCTGTTGAAAATAAAATGTACATTGACACGCTTGTCTTCTAGCGTCAGATCCCAGACTGTTTAAATCATCACCACCAGTCCTATTAGGTGCCAATATATCTTTAAAAGATGTCAATAACTTTGTTTTACTTTACATATGGATAGCTAGGAACAGAACAGCTGAAAGAAAATCATGAGGCTTTTATCATATTTGTTTATAGAGAAAACGGCAAACTTTTCACAGATCTAGTCCCATAACCCCATTGTTTGGTTCCCACATTCCCCGGGTTACGAACCCCTGATTTAGAGGACGATGACACATCGTCAACACTTATTACGAGTTCAATGGAACTATTTCTTTAGTTTCGCTATTTATAATGAAGTTTCTTGGTAAATAGACATTAATGGCAATGAAGTCTTTATTGGAACAATAAAGTTGGCTTGATAAAGTCCACTCTTGGGTGAAACGTTGTACTATTAAAGACCTCACTACATTAAGTGTCTATTTACCACTTGTCTGCGTTACGCCTTTATTCGGTAATGCAGTTTGTTTCTCGTAGTTGGCGCTTAGAGAAGTGTAGAAGTCATCAAATTTCAGTGTTGATATATCACAATTCCTCAGTTATAAAGGTGAAACCTCTTAAATATTCCCGGTTCTTTTGAACTGAGACAATAACCTTTACCAACATCGTTGCCAAGAAGAGGATCACAGGGAATGACTTTTAGCATAGCTGATGCCAAGAGGATGACTTCCCAGCATCACCAGCCGATAAAGTTAAGATTCGAAGTGTTATCTCTTTATATTTAAGTATTTTATAATGTACAGCAAGTAACAAAAAAAAAAAAAACCCACCAGGTCATGGGAACAGCCTTGATGATTGCGAAGGAATTTTAATCTAAGGTACTGAAGCTACCCTGTCCTTCCTTGGATAAAACCTGGATATGTAACCTTCTGTTTCTCTATTCTTGACTCGTACACTTAATTAATACTCAACTGTCCTTAATCTATGTGGAAGTAGATCTGGGTAGATAGCCTGGACTTTCAAGCCCTCTGCTTTCTTTCCCATGTACTCCCCTGTAATCGCGCTGAGAAACAGCCATGGTGTAATTTTTAACGTTAAATATCGTGAACAAAACAACTGACTCGTGTTTTTTTTTATGCTCGTTCACCACCTGGAGGGCAACTTACTCGCTGCTGCTAGAAAATAATCTTCCAGGGAGAAACTTTCACCACTGTGGTGATAATTGTATGGGCGATGGCAGTGTAACTTTTTCCATAACCCAAAGACGCCTCCACATGAGCAACTCCCATAGTAACACAAGCGCTCACAACACCTACCCACGAGCAAATGTAGCTACACTTGGTACGCAACACCTACACACGAACCATCGTAGCTAAAATAGGTTCACAGTCACTTACACCTGAGCCACCATCGTTGTTACAGAAGGCTTACAAACACCCACACTCTTGAACCACCGTAGTTACAATAGGTTCATAACACCCACATGCGAACCTCTGTAGCAACACTTGTGTGTTGCCCTTCCCACCACACATGTTCATTCTTCACAGTTAATGTTAAATTAATCAATATTTACGGCAATAAAAATAACATCAACAGTTAAAAAAATATATAAACTGCAACAATAACAACAAGAGCAACATACAGTAAATAAATCAAAGAAAACACGGTAACAAAACAACAATAAATCTGCATTTAGCCAACAATAAGAATCAAGGAAATGAAACACTGACAACAAAAATAATAACTGTAATAATGTAAGAACAACAAACAACAAAAGGCAAATAATTAAAACAAAAACAAACACTGCAACGCCAAAAAAAACACTGCAGCTAAAGTTACAACTGCAACAACTGCAAACAGGAAAACAATAACAGCAGCAGGAACAACAATTACAAGACAACTACAGATGAAACAAAAATACCTCAACGCCAAAACAACAAAAGACAACAACGACAACCGCAACAAAAGCACCTGCAAACAACAAAACAATAGCAACAACAGTTATATCAACAACCACCACTACATTGCTAAAACAAAAAAAAAAAAGCAACCACAACCAGCACAAAGAAGCAACCACAACTACTACCACAGCAACGTATCTCATCATATTAGTACAAACGTAAACATTTATCAGCAAACCATCAAAACCAGAAATATAAAACTTATTCCAGTTTTAAAGCTTCACGCGAATAAAACAGAAATTCTGGGGATTAAACTCCGGCATCACAGCCTGAGGGGGAAAAAAAAATATTCGCAACACTGGAGCCTAAATCTGAACTTTGACCCCCGAAATTTTGTTATGCCTTTCATGACCAGAAAAAAAATGTTATTTAAAATACAAAAGGGAGAATGGCCGGATTTAAACTCCTTCCTACCGCTGAAGACCACAAGGGTTTATATATATATATATATATATATATATATATATATATATATATATATATATATATATATATATATATATATATACATATATATATATATATATATATATATATATATATATATATATATATATATATCAGACATACACAAAGATGAGACGTAATGAACGACTATCAGTGAACAGAATATACTGGGAATCGAACTGTGGTCCACATGATTAGCAGGCCCCAGAGATGCAGCATTCAGCCATGATGGTTCTAATGGGGTGATTTTTTCAAGAACAGTGCTGGGCCTGCTACTCTAATCGACAGCAGTTCTAGTCCCCATCAATTCTCTTGTTTATTTATTGACAATCGTTCATTATGACCTTTTTTATGGATTACAGACTACGTACATTTCAGGGGTGTGAGAATAGGTGCACCGTGAAATCTGTAACACATGTTCTGTTGCGCACCCTAGCACTGCTTTCTTAAATCTAACACACACACACACACACACACACACACACACACACACACACACACACACGAGCTGAGTCTCGACCCCTGCAACCACAATTAGGTGAGTACACACACACTGCACATCAATGGGCACTGCAATGGATCAGAGAATACCTGACAGGGAGGCAACAACGAGTCATGGTACGTGATGAGGTATCAAAATGGGCAACTGTGACGAGCGGGGTCCCACAGGGGTCAGACTTAGGACAAGTACTATTTTTGGTATATGTGAATGACAAGATGGAAGGGATGGATTCAGAAGTGTCCCTGTTCGCAGATGATGTGAAGTTAATGAGGAGAATTAAATCCGATGAGGATCAGGCAGGACTACAAAGAGACCTGGACAGGCTGAACACGTGGTCCAGCAACTGGCTTCTCGAATTCAACCCTGCCAAATGCAAAGTCATGAAGATTGGAGAAGGGCAAAGAACACCGCAGACAAAGTAATGGCTAGGTGGACAAAGACGGCAAACCTCACTCAAGGAGAAAGATCTTGGGATGAGCATAACACCGAGCACGTCTCCGGAAGCACACATCCTGGCAAACCTGAGAATAGCGTTCCGACACCTTAGGAAGGAATCATTCAAGACACTGTACATTGTGTACGTCAGGCCCATTCTGGAGTATGCAGCACCAGTTTGGAACCCATACCTGGTCAAACACGTCAAGAAATTAGAGAAAGTGCAAAGGTTTACAACGAGGTTAGTTCCGGAGCTCAGGGTAATGTCCTACGAAGAAAGGTTGAGGGAAATCGGCCTGACGACACTGGAGGAAAGAAGGGTTAAGGAAGACATGATAACGACATAAAATACTGCGTGGAATAGATAAGGTGGACAGACACAGGATGTTCCACAGATGGGACACAGAGACAAGCGGTCACATTTGGAAGCTAAAGACTCAGACGAGTCAAAAGGGTGTTAGGAAGTATTTCTTCAGTAATAGAGTTGTCAGGTAATGGAATAATCTAGCAAATGGAGGCAGAAACCATCCTTAGCTTTAAGATGAGGTATGATGAAGCTCATGGAGAAGGGAGAGAGAGGACTTAGAAGCGTTCAGTGAAGAGGCGGGGCCAGGAGCTGAGTATCGAACCCTGCAGCCACAATTAGGTGAGTTTACATACACTCACACACACACACACACAAACACACACACACACACACACACACACACACACACACACACACACACAGGATCTGGACAGGCTGCAGACCTGGTCCAGCAATTGGCTCCTGGAGTTCAATCCCACCAAGTGCAAAGTCATGAAGATTGGGGAAGGGCAAAGAAGGCCGCAGACGGAGTACAGTCTAGGGGGTCAGAGACTACAAACCTCACTCAAGGAAAAAGATCTTGGGGTGAGTATAACACCAGGCACATCTCCTGAAGCGCACATCAACCAAATAACTGCTGCAGCATATGGGCGCCTAGCAAACCTCAGAACAGCATTCCGACATCTTAATAAGGAATCATTCAGGACCCTGTACACCGTGTATGTTAGGCCCATATTGGAGTATGCGGCACCAGTTTGGAACCCACACCTAGCCAAGCACGTGAAGAAACTAGAGAAAGTGCAAAGGTTTGCAACAAGACTAGTCCCAGAGCTAAGAGGTATGTCCTACGAGGAGAGGTTAAGGGAAATCAACCTGACGACACTGGAGGACAGGAGAGATAGGGGGGACATGATAACGACATACAAAATACTGAGAGGAATTGACAAGGTGGACAAAGACAGGATGTTCCAGAGATTGGACACAGTAACAAGGGGACACAGTTGGAAGCTGAAGACACAGATGAATCACAGGGATGTTAGGAAGTATTTCTTCAGCCACAGAGTAGTCAGTAAGTGGAATAGTTTGGGAAGCGATGTAGTGGAGGCAGGATCCATACATAGCTTTAAGCAGAGGTATGATAAAGCTCACGGCTCAGGGAGAGTGACCTAGTAGCGATCAGTGAAGAGGCGGGGCCAGGAGCTCGGACTCGACCCCCGCAACCTCAACTAGGTGAGTACAACTAGGTGAGTACAGGAAGGACAGGGGGGTATGATAACAAAATACTGATAGGAATTGACAAGGTGGATAGGAACAGGATGTTTCAGAGATCGGACACAGCAACAAGGGGTCACAAGTGGAAGCTGAAGACTCAGATGAGTGAGAGAGATGTTAGGAAGTGTTAGAGATGTTAGAGAGTTGTTAGGAAGTGGAACAGCCTAGGGAGTGATGTAGTGGAGGCAGGATCCATACGTAGCTTTAAGACGAGATACGATAAAGCTCATGGAGCAGGGAGAGAGTAATGATCAGCGAAGAGAGGGGCCAGGAGTTGTGACTCGACCCCTGCAACCACAATTATGTGAGTTCACACCCATCTTCGACTACTCATTACCTATACTCATTGTAACCGATATGTCTTCTGACAGTTGTTTATATCTTCCCTCGTCACCATCACGCCATTCACTTTTATTTCTCTCTTAAACACTGGCGTCATTCTTCTTCTTTTCCTGCTTTTAACTCCAGGTGGAGTTATCACTAAATAATATGACGCATCATTTGCTCGTTTAAAAACACAAAACATGGACGTCCTCTACAGCAGTCTCTCTCACTCTGACATTTAGGTTCCTCACAACAATTATTTTCTCGGGATAAAACTCCCTAAACATTCGCTTAACGCCTCTCTCTCTCTCTCTCTCTCTCTCTCTCTCTCTCTCTCTCTCTCTCTCTCTCTCTCTCTCTCTCTCTCTCTCTCTCTCTCTCCTCTGCACTCCTCTCGTCCCCAGGTGCATAAACACTTACTATAACCCACTTCTTACATCCCACCTTCATGATAATTCAAATAATTCTTGAATTAAATATTTTATATTCCTGTTCTCCTTTCCACAGTTGGTAATTTAATATTACCACTACTCCTTCAGTTCTAAGTTTTCTCATACACTCGATTTAATCCAATTTCCTCCTCCCACAGAAATTCTCCACATCTTCTAGCTTTGTTTCGCTTAGTGCTATAATTTCCAGTTTCTTTTCATTTATAATACTAACGATCTTATCTTTAAGGAGTAATTGTTCCCCACGCCACTGAAAAACAGCTTGGACAAGAACTTGAGCTGAGGGAAGGGGCAGCGACATGCAGATTTTCTCTCTGGCTGTTTTTGGAGCTGAGCTAAAAAGCGTGAAAGCGTTTTCATAGCTGAGCGAACTCTTGCAAATTGGTTCTTTGACCGCAGTCTCGCCCTGGGCCCCGCGCTGTGTGCTTCTCTCCTCTTGTTGCTCGTTGTGCTGGCGTCGAGTGGCGCGGGAGGGGGTGCAGGCGGGGGAGGGCGAAGGAGTGGGTGGTGGGGGTAAGAGAAGTCGTGGGTAGTTTGGGAGGCGTGAGAGGTTGGGAATAAGGGAATTCGTAAGTGGTTGGGGGGGGGGTCGTGAGTGGATTGAGGGGTCGTGAGTGGATTGGGGGGTCGTGAGTGGATGGGGAGTCGTGAGTGGATGGGGAGTCGTGAGTGGGTTGGGGAGTCGTAAGTGGGTTTGGGAGTCGTCAGTGAGTTGGGGAGTCGTCAGTGGGGTGGGAAGTCGTCAGTGGGTTGGGAGTCGTCAGTGGGTTAGGTAATCGTGAGTTGGTTGGGGAGTCGTGAGTGGATGGGGAGTCGTGAGTGGGTTGTGGACTCGTGAGTGGGTTGGGGAGACGTGAGTTGGGGAGTCGTCATTGGGTTGGGTAGTCGTCAGTGGGGTGGGGAGTCGTCAGTGGGTTGGGGAATCGTCAGTGGGTTGGGGAGTCGTGAGTGGATGGGGAGTCGTGAGTGAGTTGGGGAGCCGTGAGTGAGTTGGGGAGTCGTGAGTGAGTTGGGGAGTCGTGAGTGGGTTAGGTAATCGTGAGTGAGTTGGGAAGTCGCGAGTGGATGAGGAGTCGTGGGAAATTTTATTTTGTCTGTATTTAACAAAATTAGCTACCAGCATTGTGCTACCACTTCATTCTTTATGATATTTACAGAGTTAACAAACGTAACTACATTGTCCAATCATATTCCATCACCCAGATTGAGTTATACACAGTGTTGAAATCTGTCAGCCTGAGCTGGGAGGCTTCAGTAGGAGAGTGAGAATATCATCAAGTATCCCAGCAAGGGATCTTCAGCTACAGGAGATTCAAAGAATTCCTTTCAGCAAAGCTGGAGTTACTAGTACATATCTGGAAACACCATCTCTCAGGATGGTTTCTCCCTTATGGTGTGGGTGGAGGAGGGGTGTTGATGATAGCTAGAGGCGTGGAGGATAGGTGGAAGTGTGGAGGATAAGTGGTGCAAGCGATAAGTGGAGATGTGAAGGATAGTTGGAGGCGTTGGAGATAAGTGAATGCGTGAAGGATAAGTAGAGGGGTGAAGTATAGGTAGCGGTGTGAAGGACAGTAGACGCTGAGGATAGCTGAAGACGTTTAGGATAGCTGGAGGCGTTGAGAATAATTGAAGGCGTTGAGGATAGTTGAGGGCGTTAACCACAGGTGCATGCATAGAAGATAGACGAAGGATAGACAAGATCATGGAGGATAAGGCAAGATGTACGAGTATAAGTGTTTGGGAACGAGATTATGAAATATAAGGAGGATGGAAGACAAGAGAGTGTTAATGCGAAACAACAGGAAGCAACAGTGATCGCCGAGATTGAGAGCAACGGGTAACAACAGAAAGGAAAAGGGTCGACGGAGAGGAAAGAGGATTGGGGTGAGGGAGGACAAAGCAGAACAATGGAATGAGGTGATGACCACCAGGAAATGACGCGGTTGTCTGTGTGAGGAGATGAATGGAAGAGAACAATAGTGAGGAATAGAAAGTGACAAGAGACGGAGAGCTTATCAAGAGAGAACTAGGAGAAGAGAGGAAAATAGAGAAAGGACAAACAGAAGCCAGTTCGACGAGAAGGAAGAGGAGAATGGAAAGGTAACATGTTAGAAGATGTGTAGTGGAAGAAGAGAGGGAGCAGAGGAAGAGTGGAAGAGAGGAAACAAAGACATATCAGTATGAGAGACGAATACACACACAAAATCTACAGTCAGTAAACTCTGATAAATGAAGGAATAGGCGAGTTACAGAGAACTATTAGAAGACTGGAGTAAATTTGCACCACAAGCCTCCACGAAATGCCTCGGCTGAAGGACTAATGCCAAAGTTTGCTAGTAATAATTTAAAGCACTACGATCGACTTACGACACTAACTTTCCACTTGGAAAGGTCTCGTCTCAACACTGACACAAAAACATGAGCATAATCCCCAATGGTTTTCAAATGACTTCTTGATTCTGCATCTGTTGACTCTTTATATTCAAGGAAGATGAAATATCAGAGGTCATTCAAACACATAATTTGCAAGTCTGGACGTCTAGGCAGCAGCTGGGGTTTCTTTACTGACCAAAGGCTGAGCCTGCACAAGAGGATTTCTCAGCCGAATTCAACCGAGGCTTGATCCTGGTGACGGGCTCGTGATCTAAGGAATTGGAGCTACCTGTGATCAAACCCAATTACCTCGGATGCTCCAAGCGCTATAGGAGTCTCACTGGTTTACCGCTTCTTCGTGAATATATTAATGCTCTTGGAGTCTTTTCAATCAAGGAAAAACAGTTCAGATAAAATTATATCAACTTTCACCTTAGGTAAGACGTCTGTTGAATGAGTGATGGTGAATTATTTTTCATTTTAGGGGGGGTGGATATTATCCTACCTCGTTGTGAGACGGCTGGTGTATTAAAAAAAAACAAAAAATATCAGTTGAACAAGTCTTCACTGGAGACGGAACTTGGCGCCGTTCATGCAAGTCGTTCTTGGCAAGTTTTCAAATGAACGACTGAATCTAATCAGAAAGTTCTGGGAAAGCTTATCTGTGTCAGACAAATGAATTTTGACCCGGCCAGTTTACGGCAGCTGCACTCAGAGGTCGACACGAAGAAGAAATAATTCACCAACAACCCGCACTCAGGACAGGAGCTGCATGACGACATTTCGCTCCGTCCTGAACCATTGTCAAGTCACAACAGAACTGTGACTTTTTATACCTACACGGTAAGGAGTAGATATAATAACACAACAGAAACAGTTCGTTTTATCACTATTCTAAGAATGCAAAGCACAACAGTGTAATATACATTGGTCAGTAAAACAAACGAACCCCTGTTTAAAAACTTATCATTTTCCTTGCCTACTTTCTTGTCTCCATGAGAGTTCATTTCTGTTTTCTTCAGTAAAGACAGATGTTTCAACATACAACCCATTCTTCAGCTTAAGGAGAGAACGTGGGGATTCCATCGCTCTATCCACGCTGCTAGACATAAGCCAGTCTGTTTGAGGGGTATTTCATTACTGCCGTTAACTAATCCCAAATACAATTAATTTGGGTACATATAACTTGACCTACAATAACAAATAGTGATTAAAGGCAAAATAACATTTCTCTTTGGGGGCAGCCTGGTTCATAACGACGCCTTCAGTCTTGTCAAAAGATTCTGGGAGTAGTTTCTGTATTAGTTGACATGGCGGAGGACGGGTACTGTGGGTAAATAAGTCTCCTGGCAGTGTAAACTGTCCCAGCCCAGTTTTGAACTGCTATGAATATTCAAGATGATAAAGAAGTTCCTTGACAACATGAAGTAGCCAAGACACAATTATCACAAAAAAAAAAAACAGAGAAGAGATGATGGACTCAGTGCTCACACATCTAAGTAGCAAAATATCGTAAATGTTCTTCACGTAAAGGATCTGAGTAAAAGAAAAAATCAGACAAGAAAGAAAAGGGAATAAAAGGTGGAAACGAAGGCCATACAGTGAGAGAGAGAACTCAGGAAAGAAGAATTGCTTACTGTAATCAACACCATCGTAGCCAGCATCATCGTTGTCATCTTCAGCAACACAGGAGAGCGTCCTTACCTTAAAATGAAAAACAATCCTTGTCAGTCCTATATAAATCATGCGTAAAAGATATACAATAACAGTCTGAAAAATAAGGCATAATGGACAAAGTTTTTCTTGGCGACTAAGGCTGGAGACCAAGGCTGGCAGCCAAGGTTGGAGACAAAGGCTGGCAGCCAAGGTTGGAGACCAAGGCTGGCAGCCAAGGTTGGAGACCAAGGCTGGCAGCCAGGGTTGGAGACCAAGGCTGGCAGCCAAGGTTGGAGACCAAGGCTGGCAGCCAAGGTTGGAGATCAAGGCTGGCAGCCAAGGTTGGAGACCAAGGCTGGCAGCCAAGGTTGGAGACCAAAGTTGGCAGCCAAGGTTGGAGACCAAGGCTGGCAGCCAAGGTTGGAGACCAAGACTGGCAGCCAGGGTTGGAGACCAAGGCTGGCAGCCAAGGTTGGAGACCAAGGCTAGCAGCCAGGGTTGGAAACCAAGGCTGGCAGCCAGGGTTGGAGACCAAGGCTGGCAGCCAGGGTTGGAGACCAAGGCTGGCATCCAAGGTTGGAGACCAAGACTGGCAGCCAAGGCTGGAGACCAAGGCTGGCAGCCAGGGTTGGAGACCAAGCATGGACACCAACATTTCAAGTAGGGGAATGTATGGGTATCTCTGGCAAGATTATTGCACTTATTGAAACGTTAGGTTTCTATACCAATGACTGACGTGTTAGGGATGTATGCCTTAGATAATTTCAAGTCTTGTATACATATCTTCATTATACATAAATGATCCCAAACAACACTGACATTCCACATTCAAAAAGGTAATTTTTTTTTACATCTTCGTATTTCAGAGAAAATAAGAAGCGTATTTTGTTCCAACTTAACCCTGCCTCAACTTTAGACCCTGCCACAACTTTAGACCCTGCCACAACTTTAGACCCTGCCACAACTTTAGACCCTGCCACAACTTGAGAGTCCCAACTTTAGACTGTCCCAAGCTGAGACTTTCTAATTTACATTTTATTTACTGCACAGCTTAGATATTCTGTTTATCGCCATTTATATTCTTCGAAAATGCATTTATTTTACTCTTTCGTTATCTCTACACTTTCCTCTCTCTTTCTATCTCTCTCTTCAATGTCTTTCTGACGTTAAAACCTTTTGTAACTGAAACAGTACAATGTTCAGCAAACAAACAAACAAAAACGAGTTCAGTCGTCGATATTACAGACTTTAGCTCTAATTTCAACTACGCAGTACGCACCACGAGGCCTGATCATGGACCGGTCGGCGGGGGCGCTGACCCCCCGAACCCTAAATATAGACTCCAGGTAGACCTCACGAACATACCTAACAGCACATGTCCGTGTTGAGAGAGAAACTGACAATGAATATTGTAAACACTGATTCATTAAAATGCGCAGGGAAGCTGATCAATGACAGCCCGAGCAGGCAGGAAAATTGTGTACATCTGCGAAGCCACAGCTGTACCGACAACGTCACGCAGACCCAGCTGTGGCTCAGCTTACTGTTACTCAGAGTTCTCGACACCACTTAGTCGTAATTACACTTTAATTTATATTTTTCGGTAAAGT
>NC_091303.1:11076661-11081661 GCF_038502225.1 Cherax quadricarinatus
TTATGTTAATTGTAAGCTTGAAGGTTTGTATTATGTTAATTGTAAGCTTGAAGGCTTGTATTATGTTAATTGTAAGCTTGAAGGCTTGTATTATGTTAATTGTAAGCTTGAAGGCTTGTATTATGTTAATTGTAAGTTTGAAGGTTTGTATTATGTTAATTGTAAGCTTGAAGGTTTGTATTATGTTAATTGTAAGCTTAAAGGTTTGTATTATGTTAATTGTAGGCTTGAGGGCTTGTATTATGTTAATTATAAGCTTGAAGGCTTCTATTATGTTAATTGTAATCTTGAAGGTTTGTATTATGTTATTTGTAAGCTTGAAGGTTTGTATTATGTTAATTGTAAGCTTGAAGGTTTGTATTATGTTAATTGTAAGCTTGAAGGCTTCTATTACGAATGTGAATGTCGTCGGGCCCAGCTGCTGATGATCGGCAAGCTGAGAGTGTTGCCTCCAGTTCTTGAAGTGTAAAAGGCACATTATACTGTTCTTCTCTTAGAGAAGAAAAGTCCAAGGGTGCTAACTCTCTGGCAGACTTTGAGGAAAGAAACGAGGGGCATAGATGAAGTCCCTGAGAAATACGGACCAGATGATTGCCAATTTCATTGGCAACATCTAGTGGGTTTGTTATATCAACACCGGCAACCCGCAGAACAGGAGCCGGGTCAGGAGAATATTTACCACTCAGTTTTCGTACTTTTTTCCAGACTGCACTCATAGAGGAAGCAGAGGTGATGGTGGAGACATAATCTCGCCAGCAAGTGCGTTTAGCGTCACGGATGACACGGCGAGCGATCACACGCTTCTGCTTAAAATCAAGAAGTCTCTCCGTGGTTCTATTGTACCGGTACCTGCCCCATGCAGCGCGTTTCAAACGTACTGCACGAGCACAAGCAGGAGACCACCAAGGCACGCATTTCTGAGAATGCCTGCCCGAAGTTTGCGGTATACAATTAGAAGCGGCGGTTAAAACGGAGGACGAGAAGAGGTGTAACAGCTCATCAATGGAGGACGAAGAAGGAACCTCTCTAAAAACAGTTAGGTGTGAGTAAAGGTTCCAATTTGCCTGATCAAATTGCCAGCGTGGGATGCGAAGAGGTGGTGAATATGAAGGGGAAGTAAGAATGATTGGGAAATGATCGCTGTCATGTAAGTCCAGGAGAACAGACCAAGTGAAGTCTAATGCGGCGGAGGAAGAGCAGACTGAGAGATCGATGCAAGAGAGAATGAGAGTCCGAGGATCAAAATGGGTGTGAGTACCTGTATTTAAAACATGGACGGGGTGGGTGGCAAGAAAAGCCTCTAACTGAATGCCACGGGAATCACAGTGAGACCCCTTCCCCAGAGGAAATGATGGGCATTAAAATCGCCAAGTAACAGAATCGGTGGCGGTAATGACGAAACAAGAAAGGCAATATCCGGTATAGATAATTCCCAAGAAGGGGAGAGATATAAAGAACAGAGCGTATACCACCTATGCAAGTGGATACGGGCTGCTGTGTAATGCAGCGAAGTACGAACAAATAGCTGATGGTACGGAATATCATTGCGTAGAAGAAGGGCACTTTCACTAAAGGTCCCATCAGGAAAAGGATCTGACGAATAAAATAAATTATAGCCTGAGATGGGAGAGATAACAGCAGAGTGTAATTTTGGTTCCTGTAAGCAAACACCAACAGGGGAAAACTGAAGCTCACCCTGATTACCCCTGAGGCCGCGTATATTCCACTGTAAAAAGGCCATGATTGGCAATGATAAAGATACTAGAAATCCGCAGGTAAGGGTTCCTACGGACTAGAGGGGTTAGAAAAGTCCACATGCGGAGGTAACGGAAAACGTTCAAGCAGCGAAGGAACGGTGCGCTGTGAAGAAAGGAGTTGCGCAGATGGAGGAGAGGAGAGAGAAGGAACAGAGGGTGGATCAGTGTCCATTGATGGTTTGGTCTCTGCAATATATTCAGAGATTGCTTCATGTGTTTCGGAATTCAGAGACGTCGTATGGGAGACAATATTGGAGATGGTAGGAGGAGGATGAGTAAAGATTGGAACGGTAATGGACTGTACCAAGGTAGGGGGGGCGAAAGGGTGGAGGGAACTGGAGAAGAAGCGTGGAAGGGGGCAGAAGAGGCAGAAGCCTGGGAGGTGGCAGAAGAGGAAGAAACCTGGGAGGGAACAGGGGAGGTAGGTATAGTACGAGGAGGAGGGTGAACCTCTACACTTGTAACAGAGCCAATGAGAGGGGAAGAACCCGGTACAGAGACAGGGAAGGTAAAATGAGGAGGTGGAAGTAGGGAAGGAGGGGTTAAAGGACCTTTTTTGACTTCTGAGAAGTAAAGGGACGATTGGGAGGAGGTGTCGTACGAGGTCTCGTCTATACTGAGGCTTGGGAGGGAGAACACGAAGAAGCGTGAACAGACCGAGGCGTTGAAGTAGGGACGTCTGAGCCTAGGACAGCAAAAGAATTAGATACAGGAGTGACTATGGAGGTAACCACAGAGGAGACTGCAGAAGATGGGACCCCAGAAGTGGGGGGACGTTTTGAAACATGGGAATAAGAAACACGAGGTAATCTCCCTCGGAGGCGGAGATGAGAAACTGCCATGGCATAAGGGAGACCTTCTGCCTCTTTGAGGTAACGGATTTCCCGCTCATTTAAGTAGACTTGGCAACGGCGAGAGTACGAAGGGTGAGCCTCATGACAATTAAGGCAAGAGGGAGGTCGATTGCAAGACGTATTAGAATGGTCATCGGCACCACAGACTGGGCATTCGGCTATGGATCTGCAATATTTAGCTGGATGGCCAAATCGCCAGCAATTTCTACACTGCTGCGGCGTAGGGATCATCTTTCGAACTTGTAACCGATGTTCTGCCACATAAACTGAGGATGGGAGTTCACGGCTGTCAAAAGTTAAACGAGCCACATTGCTAGGGTATCGTCTCCGCCCGCAGGCAGGAAGAACATAAGTGTCTACCTTGAGGATTGGGAGATCTTGGAGTTCCAGCTGTTCAAGAATGCCATTGCCACATGTCTGGAAATTTTATTGAACTATGGTATGGGGCAGAATGACGGTACCACTACAAGAATTGAGGGAATGATGTTTTTCAATAGTGACAGGAACAGTATCTATATGGGAAAGAAGAGAAAGATCATGAGCTTGGGTAGCATTCTGTACAGTGATGATGTGCGTACCGCTCTTAAGAGCATGAAAAGAAATATCTTTACCAACATGGTGTAGGAGTGCCTTGCCAATACTGTGGTCGGAAAGATAGGCGGTAGAGGAAGTCGGTCGTAAAGTGAAGAATTTAGTCCATTGTGCAGTCTGAAACTGAGCGTGGAAAGGGAGTGCAGGACGTGTTGATCTTTTCTGAGAAGAACGAGAAGGTGGAGAAGTATCATCAGCAGGTAACTGTCGTTGGCGTTTAGGCGTGGGACCAGAATTGGTCCGACGAGGAACGAGCCGGCGATTCGAAAATTGCCGCACCGCACCGTAGAGGGAGAGGCCGGAAGCATAGTCAAAGGAGAGCGGAGGTCAGATAAATCAAAGGAGTCAGTCGAGACCTCAGTACCCGAAGCGGGTGAGGAAACAGCACCGGCAAGAGGTACAGAGGCATGAGGAGTGTCCGAAGAGTGGTCCAAAGACGAGGCGGGGTCAGAACGGGGTGCGGTATCAAGAAGGGGTCCGGGGGAATCATGGACTAGGGCTGCCATGGTTAGGTTACTTCTTTCTTTTTGTTTTTAAGAAAAAAAAGAAAGAAGAAAATAAAATAAAAATAAAAAAAAGAATAAAAAAAGGGGGGACTGGGGAGGGATAGTTCATAGGAGGAAGGAAAGGGCCAGAAATCTCCCTCCGCGCCCAAGAGGACTTCAGCACCGCAAGTAGCGTAGATGCAGCATGGAACCCGTGCCATACCCTACCCATCATGCCAGTAAACTAGCAATCCGGGATAGCAACCTCACATCTGCCGAGCTACCTCGGTGGACAAAAGAGGGCGGCCGGATATCCGCCACAAAGCATACCTCCTTCAGCCACCACCCCCGGAATCCGAAAGGTGGCTTCCAGAGATACACCCGTCGCCCGAAAGACACCCAAAGCCACTCTCCGGGATACCGGAGAGCGATCGGGACATCCCCAGGCAATCCAGATTCCATGGCAAACTACGCCACCGCCAAGAACCTCAACGGAATGGGATGGACCCTGGTACCCTTTCCCCTACCTAGGAACTAGCACGCCTGTGGGAAAAATCCCAAAGGCCAAAAAGAGGAAGGGCCAAAAGGGAGGGGTGGGGAGGGGAAGGAGGAAAGGGAAAAGGGGAGGATGGGGAGGATGGCATAGGGAAGGGGGGATTGGGGGTAATTAGGTTCGGTCTGAGGAAGGAGACCGACAGGTCTAATTCCTCAGACCAAGAGCCTCTTCACCACGCCAAGGAGCCCCCCTTGAAGAGGTTGTAAGCTTGAAGGTTTGTATTATGTTAATTGTAAGCTTGAAGGTTTGTATTATGTTAATTGTAAGCTTGAAGGTTTGTATTATGTTAATTGTAAGCTTTAAGGTTTGTATTATGTTAATTGTAAGCTTGAAGGTTTGTATTATGTTAATTGTAAGCTTGAAGGTTTGTATTATGTTAATTGTAAGCTTGAAGGTTTGTATTATGTTAATTGTAAGCTTGAAGGCTTGTATTATGTTAATTGTAAGCTTGAAGGCTTGTATTATGTTAATTGCAAGCTTGAAGGTTTGTATTATGTTAATTGTAAGCTTGAAGGTTTGTATTATGTTAATTGTAAGCTTGAAGGCTTGTATTATGTTAATTGTAAGCTTGAAGGCTTGTATTATGTTAATTGCAAGCTTGAAGGTTTGTATTATATTAATTGTAAGCTTGAAGGCTTGTATAATGTTAATTGCAAGCTTGAAGGCTTGAAGGTTTGTATTATGTTAATTGTAAGCTTGAAGGCTTGTATTATGTTAATTTTGTAAGCTTGAAGGCTTGTATTATGTTAATTGTAAG
>NC_091303.1:11086661-11116661 GCF_038502225.1 Cherax quadricarinatus
ACGCTGTGTCACCTCTAACACTCTCACAGCACGCTGTGTCACCTCTAACACTCTCACAGCACGCTGTGTCACCTCTAACACTCTCACAGCACGCTGTGTCACCTCTAACACTCTCACAGCACGCTGTGTCACCTCTAACACTCTCACAGCACGCTGTGTCACCTCTAACACTCTCACAGCACGCTGTGTCACTTTTTTCAATGTCAGCTTATCTACGTTATATACTATTCATCGTCTTATTTAATTTCCAGCGTCAATTTCTGAACGTTTTAGGTTACGTTAGGTTAGGCTGGGTAGATCTGATTTTGTCACCAATTACTACCACCACAACTACCACCACCACCAGCACAACTACCACCACCATCAGCACAACTACCACCACCACCAGCACAACTACCACCAGCACAACTACCACCACCACAACTACCACCACCACCAGCACAACTACCACCACCACAACTACCACCACCACCAGCACAACTACCACCACTACAACTACCACCACCACCAGCACAACTACCACCACCATCACAGCCATCAAAAATGCCACAACTGTAACCACCACAACCACTACTGATCCACGACAACCACCAGTGATCCACCACAACCACCACTGATCCACCACTACCACCACAACCACCAGTGATCCACCACTACCACCACAACCACCAGTGATCCACCACTACCACCACAACCACCAGTGATCCACCACTACCACCACTGATTCACCACTACCACCACAACCACCACTGATCCACCACTACCACCACAACCACCACTGATCCACCACTGATCCACCACTACCACCACAACCACCACTGATCCACCACTACCACCACAACCACCACTGATCCACCACTACCACCACAACCACCACTGATCCACCACTACCACCACAACGACCATCAAACCGCCACTACCACCACAACTCATGCACTGTTGGAGAGAGGATGTCAGTAATCTGGCAGTCCCCACTAATCTACCAATCATCATTTTGACCCCTGGTGAAGATCCCGGCCAGCTGGACCTAATCCCCACAGATTCGGAGGATATTGTGGTTGATTCTCGCTGATTCACCTGATTAGCTGATCTTCTGATTGACCTCACTGTAAGCCACTCTGTTATCTGATAAGTACTTCAGTCCATCCTTAACACCTGGGCCTTTCACAAGGGGTGTCTTGATCCTAGGGATTTGAGCTACCATCTTCTTCCTCGGATCATACTTGACTGCTTTCTAAAATTAAAGCCAACCTATGTTCCTTCTTGTAATGCTCAAGTTACATTTGATTTTCTAAAAAAAAAAAATGAAAATCTACGAAATTTTTCTGCTCAAAAAGATTAAAGTTTGTTACTTATTATCTGTTAGTGAAATGTATGACTAACTTAGTGAAGTGTATGACTTAGTGAAGTGTATGACTTAGTGAAGTGTATGACTAACTTAATGAAGTGTATGACTATGTGAAGTGTATGACTTATTACAATATCTTAGGAGGTTCTCAGGTCCTCTTTCCTCCCCTTCACCCCAGGATGCGACACACGACAGTCAGCTAGTTTCCAGGGACGTGTTTATTGCGAGATGAATCGAGGCAGGAAGTGTCAGGAGACTAGTTGAGCCTATTTGACAAGCTTGATGTCATCCTCTTTGACACCCGTAATGCCATCCGGTCTAACTGACAAGTCCGATGTTATTTACTCTGTTTGATGTTATGACTGTCTGACAGCTTTGATATCAATCTGTTTAACTAATCTGCTATTACACACACTCTTTTCTTGCCCGAGTTCTTTTACTGGCAGTTGTTTTGAGGTAATTGTAGGTGGTAGTGGTTGTGATTATTAGATGGTCTTAGTACTGCTACTGCTGCTTACTGCCTATCTTCGCTTTCTTAGGCACTGCATGTCTATATACAGTACATGCCCTTGCATTCCTCTCTGAGTGTCAACCTATACACAGTCTGCCTGCGTGTACAGACAAGCAGGCATTGTCTGCTGTCTTCATGTCTGTACACCATTTTTTTTTTTTTTTTTTTTTTTTTTTTTTTTTTTTTTTTTTTTTTTTTTTTTTTTTTTTTTTTTTTTTTTTTTTTTGGAGAAGTCGACGGGCGGGCAGGAAAGCTGCTGAATCAACCCTAATTAGAGGATTTCTCAAAAGACGTTAAAGCAGGATCTTGTTTTGCAGCTTTCCCTGTTTTCATCTTTCTTTGAGTCTGTAATTATCTCTTTCTCTTTTGATGTCTCATTTTTCACCCCCCCTCTCTCATCGACTTTCCCTCATCATGACATTTTCTCTCTTTCACTCTCTTTCTTTCTCTCTCTCTCTCTCTCTCTCTCTCTCTCCAAATTACTATGTCCAATATAAAAAGTATTTTTATAGCCGACGTTTTTTTCTCCAAGAAGTTATACCGTTATATTCATTCACTTCTAACGAAATGTGTAATATATATATATATATATATATATATATATATATATATATATATATATATATATATATATATATATATATATATATATATATATATATATATAAATTGTATATTAACTATTTTATCTACTACCAGTTCGTTTAAGGAAAGAGCGAAGTCCCAACAATCAAGCAGCATATCTGCCTCAGATAGCTCACCATTTCGGACCAGCGCCCAGTTGGTCCACGAGTGGCGCAAATGTGTGAAGAATGATTCGGGTCATCTAGGAAAGTCATCAGTTAATTAGTGGATTACGAGACAGCGGGCTCGATCAGCGCAACTGTTCCTAATTGATGGATTAAGGGGATGACGAACCTCCGGAAGGCCGGTGATAATGGCTGGATTACGGAAGAAAGTGACACAGAGACAATTGCCCGGCTGCTGGTTAGCCAGTCTCTGGCTTGATAATGCACTGCGAGTGTGCGTCTTAGTGAGGACTTCCGCCGGATTGTTTATGGCGAGGCTGGGTAGACTACGAAATTTCAGCTGCCAACGTTAAATTTTCATATTGCTAGGATGCTGATTGTGTCATAGCACACAGTTGGTGTGTATATTTTCGTGCATTTTATTCCACACATTTTATGTTTGGGCATAATGCTTAGGAATTATTATTATAATCAAAACAAAGCCCTAAGCCTACATGGGTCTAACGCTCAGGAAGAATTATACCTGTACATATTTCTACATTATATTCGCATTCTAACGTCTTGTCAGGAAAATTTTGATGACGAAGACGCAGTTATTTTTCAGGATTAGATAGAAAGATTTATTTTATGTATGGCTATCAATGCAATTATCAATCTATGAGATTAATGTATTATCCACGCTCCAGATATTCATATGTTGGAATATTTCTGAATTTTAACTGAGATTCACGTAGCAAAGAGATGCATTAAAAGGTAACAACCATTTTCTTTAAAGAAAAACAAATCACTTAAACCGAAACGAACACCAATAAATACACCTACACCAGATATAGATCTATACTGTATATTTACTATTTTTTTATTAGAAATATACTTAGTCTCTAGTGAACAAAATTAGAAAGAATTCGAGGTTGACAAGTTAAAAAAATAGTGACGGGTATCGCAGCTTGCTGCCCCAACCTGATGAACAGTGGAAGAATTCACTTATTGAAAATGTATTCTGCTGACTCACGAAAATATTGTCTTGTTCAAAGTGGTTAAGGGAGGCCCCCAAACAGTCACTAAAACTGACTGTCAACACGGGAGCCATCCTTGTGTCAAGCCGAAGGTAACGCAGTTACGGCTACGCAGTTCGAACTGTTTCCATTAGTGCGGTGATGGCTGGAGTCAGGCTTCTCCTCCACAGTCATGACTAATTGTACGACTAATTGTTCTTCCGTAACTGAAGCCGTCGATTTCTTCCTGTTATCTAGGGAGCGGCCCCACCCTTGTCCAGTTATATCGTGTGGATGGTTGTGGCGATTGTAGTGGTGGTGATTGCGGCGACTGTAGTGGTGGTGGTAGTGGTATCGAAGTAATTATAGGTGGTAGTGGTTGTGATTAGATGGTGGTAGCAGTACTGCTATTGCTGATTATTTACCACTGTTGTTGCTGATTGTGGTGATGCTGCTGTTGCTCCTGTTGCTGCTGCTACTTTTCTGCTGCTGTTACTTATTTAGCTATCGCTGCTGCTGCTCTTGCTTTAGCTGCAGCAGCAGATGCTGCTGGATCCTGCTCTTTTGCCGCAACTGAGGCTATAAAAAACCTTGCTGCAGCGTACCACGCAGCTATTAATAAAAAATTTATACAGAGACTATTATCCGATATCACATACACTCATCTGCTGAATATCCCGGTTCTATTAAGGGTAGGTATCCCTGCGGGGAATGATGGAAGGCCGCCTGTATACGCCATTCCTGGCTACGAAGAGCCATAAAATCTCTCGGAATACGCCAGACAATTCCCCATCAAAACTCACCCGCCGTGAGACCTTTTTCAATAACTTGTCGTCGTGTGTTTTATTAGTCCAGTTGGAGCTATCTCTGCGCGGCCGAATGTCTCTCATCTCGCCACTTACACTGCTAAAGTGATGATTGCTTTACATAATAGTCACTCTAAGACGCCGGTGCAGAGAGGGAAGGGCGGCCGGTGTGTGAGCGAAGCTAAAAGAGAGGAAAGGCTACCTAATGTGTTCATATTATATATATATATATATATATATATATATATATATATATATATATATATATATATATATATATATATATATATATATATATATATGCCGAATATGTAAAACTGGTCAATTAGCAAGAACTCATTTAAAATTAAGTCCTTTCTAAACTTTTCTCTTATACGTCTAAAGATATATATTTTTTCATTAATGTTAATGTAAAAAAAATTAATTTTGCACCAAAAGAATCTTAGAAAACTTACCTAACCTTATTATAACAAGAACAATTTATTTTAGCCTAACCCAACTAAATATATTTTAAATTTGTTTACAGTAATTTAATACTAAACAAACACAGTGAAATATATTTTTTTCATTAGGTTAAGAATGATTTTGGCGAAATTATTGCATACGCAAATTTTAGCTTGTCCTATATGGCAAGATGAGCGTTGCTATTTAAGCTAAGATCGCAAGTTCTGCCTATTCGGCACGACATTATATATATATATATATATATATATATATATATATATATATATATATATATATATATATATATATATATATATATATATATATATATATATATATATATATATATATATATATATATATATATATATATATGCATATATGTGTGTGTGTGTGTGTGTGTGTGTGTGCGCACACTACAAACACAGATCTTCTCCTGTAACTACAAACACTGAAGACAAAATATCACGAGTACAACGCTGATCCTGTAACAATAAATACTGAAGACTAGACATCACAAGCGCACCTCTGTTGCTGTAACAGAAAACAGGTAATTTCTCACTGCATATTAACATTAGAAACTGATGTATGCGCGGAGCCCCAGACCGACATAATGAGATTAGTCGCGAGGAAGCATTCACCAAATTCAACTTCAATAACAAAAACAGAGTGGGACCAAGTAAATCAAGTCCTAACCGATATAAGCTGGGAAGATATACTAAGCAATACAGACCCCAACTTATGCCTAGAACAGATTAACTTGGTGGCACTCGATGTATGCACAAGGCTTATTCCTCTAAGAAAAAGGAGGAGTAGATGTAAAATAGAAAGAGACAGGCGCTCCCTTTACAGGCGACGGAAAAGAATAACAGAGCGGCTAAAAGAGGTCAATATATCTGAAATGCGTAGGGAGACACTTAAGCTAAAGGAATCTTATAGGAGTCAGGAATCGCGGGAAGAACTAAAAGCCATGAATGAAATCGAAAGAACCCTGAAGTATTTCTTCTCCTATGCCAAATCAAAGTCGAGAACAACGTCCAGTATTGGGCCCCTACTTAAACAAGATGGGTCCTACACAGATGACAGCAAGGAAATGAGTGAGCTACTCAAGTCCCAATATGACTCAGTTTTTAGCAAGCCGCTAACCAGACTGAGAGTCGAAAATCAAAATGAATTTTTTATGAGAGAGCCACAGAATTTGGTTAACACAAGCCTATCTGATGTTATCCTGACTCCAAATGACTTCGAACAGGCGATAAATGACATGCCCATGCACTCTGTCCCAGGGCCAGACTCATGGAACTCCGCGTTCATCAAGGGAGCATGGACACGGGGGTCGTCCCACAGTTACTAAAAACAACAGACATAGCCCCACTCCACAAAGGGGGCAGTAAAGCAACAGCAAAGAACTACAGACCGATAGTACTAACATCCCATATCATAAACATCTTTGAAGGGGTCCTAAGAAGCAAGATCACCACACATCTAGAAACCCATCAGTTACACAACCAGGGCAAAATGGGTTTAGAACAGGTCGCTCCTGTCTGTCTCAACTATTGGATCACTACGACAAGGTCCTAGATGCAATAGAAGACAAAAAGAATGCAGATGTAATATATACAGATTTTGCAAAAGCCTTCGACAAGTGTGACCATGGCGTAATAGCGCACAAAATGCGAGCTAAAGGAATAACAGGAAAAGTCGGTCGATGGATCTATAATTTCCTCACTAACAGAACACAGAGAGTAGTAGTCAACAGAGTAAAGTCCGAGGCAGCTACGGTGAAAAGCTCTGTTCCACAAGGCACAGTACTCGCTCCCATCTTGTTCCTCATCCTCATATCTGACATAAACAAGGATGTCAGCCACAGCACCGTGTCTTCCTTTGCAGATGACACCCGAATCTGCATGACAGTGTCTTCCATTGCAGACACTGCAAGGCTCCAGGCGGACATCAACCAAATCTTTCAGTGGGCTGCAGAAAACAATATGAAGTTCAACGATGAGAAATTTCAATTACTCAGATATGGTAAACACGAGGAAATTAAATCTTCATCAGAGTACAAAACAAATTCTGGCCACAAAATAGAGCGAAACACAAACGTCAAAGACCTGGGAGTGATCATGTCGGAGGATCTCACCTTCAAGGACCGTAACATTGTATCGATCGCATCTGCTAGAAAAATGACAGGATGGATAATGAGAACCTTCAAAACTAGGGAGGCCAAGCCCATGATGACACTCTTCAGGTCACTTGTTCTATCTAGGCTGGAATATTGCTGCACACTAACAGCACCTTTCAAGACAGGTGAAATTGCTGACCTAGAAAATGTACAGAGAACTTTCACGGCGCGCATAACGGAGATAAAACACCTCAATTACTGGGAGCGCTTGAGGTTCCTGAACCTGTATTCCCTGGAACGCAGGAGGGAGAGATACATGATTATATACACCTGGAAAATACTAGAGGGACTAGTACCGAACTTGCACACGAAAATCACTCACTACGAAAGCAAAAGACTTGGCAGACGATGCAACATCCCCCCAATGAAAAGCAGGGGTGTCACTAGCACGTTAAGAGACCATACAATAAGTGTCAGGGGCCCGAGACTGTTTAACTGCCTCCCAGCATACATAAGGGGGATTACCAACAGACCCCTGGCAGTCTTCAAGCTGGCATTGGACAAGCACCTAAAGTCGGTTCCTGACCAGCCGGGCTGTGGCTCGTACGTTGGTTTGCGTGCAGCCAGCAGTAACAGCCTGGTTGATCAGGCTCTGATCCACCAGGAGGCCTGGTCACAGACTGGGCCGCGGGGGCGTTGACCCCCGGAACTCTCTCCAGGTAAACTCCAGGTAATGATGCACAGTAATTGGCTCTCTAAGCATATGATTTAAAACAGTTTTCCCTCTATATTCTTAAAAAAATATGCTCTTTAATAAATCCCTCTCTCGAAAAAAATACAATGAAAATAAAAATAGTCATTATTTTTACATCATGTAAAGAATTTGAGTAATGGTTGTGAGTAATATTTTAGCGAGAAATTGCTGCCCCTCATCCCATCACGCTGCGTCGCCTTAAGATAAACAGACGAACACCATTTAATTTACTTATTATGTAAACAGAGGCAGATAATTTGGTCGTTAAACAGATACTGCCACACAGTTGCCACTTCGCCGCGAGTTGGACAGAGTTTCTCCAAGTTGGAGCTAAGTTGGCCGTGTGCGACTTGTCGTGTCGGGTACTTAGTCGTGGTGGGTTTAGTAGCAAGACCTGCCTGGATTACTCTCTGCTTACTAATGAGATCTAGGCTAGTGAAGGCCACCTCAGCTTTATGTCTATTGTTATGTTAGCAAACTCTTGTCTATTTTAAGATTAAATCTGAGTGTTTAGATGTAAACAACCTCACCGAAGACAAGAAATAAAATAAATGAATAATAAAGAGATAATTAAATTAAGGAAACTAATGGGCAAAATTAATAAACACGAATTAAATAATACATTGTAATTAATTATTATGAAGTTAATTAATGTGGAATTGAACTGATATTACCTCCAACTGAAAAGTGTGTATGTACATATTTACACTATTAGCTAGGGCTGTGAATTTAATTAGGATTATGTAAACATTTCATTGAAAATAATATGGTGATTGCTTATGCATGCTGTACATGCACAGACAACAACCAACAGCATGACTGATCAGAGACCATACCGCTATTAGCAGACGGTGGATTGAGCCTCCACCACTGAGCCCCACACAGGTTAAATGCTTCGTGAAAAACGGCAATACAATATCCACCCTCGCTTGAGAAATAATGTAAATGGAATATCATAACAGAGAGTAAGAATGTGTGTAATCATGATAGTGAACAAGGAACAAAAAGACTGAGAATGAGACATGCATAAATAAGACATTTAATATCTGATTGTATATATATATATATATATATATATATATATATATATATATATATATATATATATATATATATATATAATGTCTTATTCCCAACAATGTGTTGGGACCAGCATACCTATACTTACACAACAATAACACTGTAACGAGAAGTCTTGAGAGTCAAATTTATATTTTTTATTTTTATATATTTGATACACGTGTTACGAGGCAGGAAAGGCATTGCTCGCTCGCAAGTGAATTTATTAAGTTGCATTACAACAAGTTACATTTAAATTATATTCGGAAAATGTATTATACTTTATAATAATATTCAGGTGACTATGATCAGAGATGGAGTGGATCAAGACGACAGTGGATATTTATATCGACGACATGTGATGAAGCGTGTGCAGCTGGAAGCTGCGGGATGCTTGTACGGCTGCTCTTGTGAAATGTGCGCGTTTGATACCCTTGAATACATGGCTTGCGGAATTGACTCTCGATATTCTTCTACCATGGTCTGACTCCGACAGAAATATTTATCATTTCCCAGAGCAAATTCTGTTCACTGACTTCCTACTTCTTCCTTCCAATGTGGTCTTTTTATTTTTCATTCACTAGGCTTTCACTTCCACTCACCACCTTGCTCTTTACTGTGCCCAATGTAAATAATTCTTCTTTTACACGCATATCAAAACTCCACCACCATCAACAACTTCATTGTCATTAGCAAACAGCAGAATAGAGGACTTTTTGTCTCATTCAAATTCCTTGAAGATCTCATCTCCCATTACGCAAGCATTTTCTGCGTTAACAGATACACACATGCAGACACTAAACAACAACGGTAACGTTATATATCCTCGTCTAGGTCCCAGTTTTATCAGAAAATATTCTCCATCTCTCTTATATACCCTATCTTGAGCCTCACTCTCCTCTTTAGCCAATTCTGTAGTTCCAACGTGTATTTTTAGGCTAGATTACATTACATTAGGTTAGGTTACGTTAGGTTAGGTTACGTTAGGTTAGGTTACGTTAGGTTAGGTTACGTTAGGTTAGGTTACGTTAGTTTAGGTTAAGTCTGATTTGGTTAATAATAATTATATTCACATATAATTACAAGGTAAAAACGAAATTACAAAAAGGAGGGATGGCTAGCATGTGGCCTTGAGTAGCGTACTGTAAAATCTGTAGCGAGCATTTTTTTTGTGATGGCAAAGAAAGTTGACAGACTGCATCAAAACATAACACAATTCGCTACCAGTTTAATGCATCTGCAATGCTAGGCACATTGCTTCCCTATCCATCTTAGTACAAGCTCCTTTTCCTGATATACGAACTGGACATCTACGTGATTCAGCAGAGGTATACGGGTACATGCATTTTGTAGATGAATGGTTCAGAGAACCGACATGTTGATAAATTAGACACATATGCAACTCTTGGGTATCTTTATTGATAAAGATACCCAAGAGTTGCATATGTGTCTAATTTATCTACATGCATTTTGTTCTTCTGGAATCATATTTTATTTTCTGTCAAACAGCTCACCTGTATCATATTTTTTGATGGTATACAATACCTGTTATTCTCGGTATGCTCCTGCTTCCTCTTCCTCTAAGTTTACCTACCGCTAAATAATAAAATATATCATTCGGTCTTCTAAAAATGTATACTTCCTGTGGTCTACCAGTCAACCTTTTAGTTAATAATAATAATAATAATAATAATAATAATAATAATAATGGTAAATCCATGTATCAACATGTACAACGTTACTAATGTACTGCTTTACTTATTGCTCTTAACTTGTATGTGTAATTCTTATCATTATCTTCTATACACATATTTTCCGTGCCACTAAAGCTATTTTGAATACAGTTCAGTTAAAGGTCCCGCTGCTTCATTTACATTTGGCACAACAAACTTTCTCACGTCTCCTTACACAACACAGGTCTCTCTCGAGTAGCTCAAAATTTCCTACACGTTTATTTAACACCTCTGTATAGCCACAAGGGCTATACAGCTCTCAAAAATCTCTTTTTTTTCCTCTCTCTCTCTCTCTCTCTCTCTCTCTCTCTCTCTCTCTCTCTCTCTCTCTCTCTCTCTCTCTCTCTCTCTCACTCTCCTCTACACAAAACACTAAACGTACTTCTTACATCCCACTTTTATTCAAAACCACATACTTTTTTAACTTGACCATTTAAAACATTTGTCATCGTTCTAGTGTTGTCCAGTGAACATTGCCACTATTCGCTTTAACTCTCGTTCTTTCAAATAAGCTTTAGCTTAATTTGTATGATGTCCACGTCATTTAAACACTGTCCCACTCCTCGTGTTAATGATGGTATACAATACCGACAAGTTGATGATAGAGACTTGTGCAACACTAGACGTCATCGGCGCCTCAGCCTTGGTAGGAGATGGTCAATCCCTCAAAACTGAAGCATAGGCATGCGACCTATCCGTTAGAATAGAGGACTGACCACCACATACCAAAGCTGATGGACTTTACACATCAATACTATTAGTACTGTTTCCCGTGTTATATTTGCCTCTGTTCTACTGAGGAAGCATCTTATTAAGGCGTAATGTTTTTTTTAAATGAAGACCCCAAAGTTTTGTACCTGTGTCTTGTTCATCAATCCTTCCCACTTCTTTCAATATTGTTCCTCTTCAAGGGGATCTTCTTGGCATGGTGAAGAGGCTCTTGGTCTGAGGAATTAGACCTTTTGGTCTCCTTCCTCAAACTGAACCTAATTACCCCCCAATCCTCCCTTTCCTACCCCACCCTCCCCATGACCCCCTTTCCCCCCCCCCTTTCCTCTCCTCTCCCCACCCTTTCCTTGTTTCCCGTCCCATTTGCAGTCTCTGGGGTCGTCTCCTTGGGCATTGTGGTTTCTAGGTAGGGGGAAGTGTGTCTGGGTTCATTCCACTCCCTGGGGGTCCCTAGAGGGTGGTGTGATTTGCCGTGGAATCTGAATTGTTTGAAGGTGCCCTACTCCCTTCCCGGATTTACGAGAAGTGAGCAGGGTGCTATTTAGATAATTGGTGCATCTCCAGAAGCTGCCTGTCGGTTCTGAGAGGTGGCAGCCGAAGGAGGTATGCTTTATGGCGGGTTCCCGACCACCCTTTCTTTTGTCTGCCGAGGTGGCTCGGTAGATATGAGGATGCTATTTTGGAGCGCTGGTTTGCTGGCGTGAAGGGTAGGGTATGGCACAAGTTCCACACTGCATCTTTACTGTCCATGGGCTCAAGGCCCTCTCGGATGATGGGGTGAACTTCGGCTCTTCCGTGCCTCCTAGTGATTATCTCTCCACTGTCCCTCTTTTTTTTTTTCTTTCCTTCTTTCTTTTTTTCTAAAATAACAAGAAAGGAGATATCACGGAAGAAGCACCTTTATTATGGAGTCTTCACCCAATGAAACCCTTCTCCTCCCAGACCCTTTTCTGATCCCACACCCTGTTCTGACCCATCTTCATTATCTGTCCATTCTCTAGACTCTTCTCATACCCCTGTACCTTCTGCCGGTGACACTTCGTCACCTGCTTCAGGTGCTGTGGCGTCACCCGTTTCTGTCCATGCCGCTGCTTCTAGCATGCCTTTCACAATGCGTCTGGCTTCCCCCGGTGCACGTTTTTAGATCGCCGACCTCCCTCGGATCAGACTGCTCAGACTGCCCGCGGTACTACTGATGACAGTTCGTCGATGATCGCTCTAAAACGTCCTACACGACACTCACTACCTTTGCGTACCAGGCTAACGAGTGCACAATGGACAAAATTCTTTTCTTTACAAATGTCTCAAATGGATTATCTGTCTGGTCATGGAACTGATAAAACTCTGTTAAGGCACGTTGGCCAAAATATATCTTCCCATGCTCTTCGAAGCGGTGCGAGTGTCGTAACAGTACAGAATTCAGAGCAAGCTCATGCTCTCTCTTGCATCACTTCCATTGATAACATTCCAGTCACCGTTCATAAACACACCACTCTTAATTCTTGCAGTGATACTGTGGTCTTACCGCGTACCATTGTACGGAGTGATTTTTTATCTTGCACCGGTGATATTTTAGAACAATTAGTCCTTCAAAACCTCCCTATTCTTAAGGTAGATACATGCATCCTTCCCGGTCGTGGGTGGAGGCACTTTCCTAGTAACATTGCTCATTTAACCTTTGACTGCCATGAACTTCCGTCCTCTGTCTATATTGCGGGCCATCATTTAGAGGTCTGTCAAGTAGTTCCCACTCCCCAACAGTGTCGTAATTGCTGCCGTTTTGGGCACCCCGCTGAACACTGCAGATCTGCGGTGGAATGCCCGATCTGCTGTGGAGCAGATCATTTCAATACATCTTGTAGTCTTCCTCCCTCTTGTCTCAATTGCAAGGAACCTCATCCTTTTCCTGTTGTTGCCAGGTCTATCGTAATGAACGAGAGATCAATTGCCTTGAAGAGCGCGAGGGCCTTACTTACACTATGGCAGTCTCTCAGCTTCGCCTTCAAGGAAAACTTCCTCGTGTTCCATATGCTCTAGTAGCCCACAGACCTCCAACCTCGACAGTCCTCCCGCCTCCCAATCCCTCTGTGTCCATGTCTTCTGGGGTCACCCTAGTTTATAATGCTTCTGCAGTTTTATTCTCTGATACTCCTACGTCTGCACCACTTTGTACTTCTACTTCATCTCGATCACTTGCTTCTCAGTCTACTAGACCTCGTAGACCTACACTTTCTTCACGTCCATCACCTGTACAGATTCTATTTTCTACTTTGGAGACTAGTTCTCAACCCCTTTCCAGCTCTCACACAAAGGTGGAGGTGCACCCCCCACTAGTGTAATCCCCTCTTTCCCTGTTACCCCCTGTCTTCTTCCATAGTTACCCTCCAACCTCCTTCCTCTCCTGTTACACTGCTGGACTCTTCTCCCCAAGCCAACAGCAACTCTCCAGGTTCATACTCCTCCCCGCCTCCCCCTCAGACCTCTTTGGTTACCTCCATAGTTACTCCGACCTTTGCTTGCAATGCCTCTCCTGTCTCTGATATCATGGCATCGTCGTCTTCCTTATCAACTGAGATGTTAAACGCTATCTCCAGCTATATAGTGGAGACGACGCCCCTGATGGACACCAACAAGCTTCCTTCTACCCCTTCTATTTCACGACCCATGTAACAATCAATTCCTCCACAATATTCTTCCTTGCTTACATGCTTACCATTGCCCCCACACATTAATTTAACTGATCCTAAAAGCCCATAGGTTTTATCGTTACTTATTGTTGTCATTTTTATTTCTGTACATAATGTCTTTTTTACAATGGGATATTCGTGGCCTTAGGGGCAATCGAGGAGAACTCCTGTTGTTGCTCTTCTAGTTGTCCCCACTATGTGTTGGGTTGTAAGAGCCCAAAACTCGTTCTGCTGTCATTCACCCCATTTCAGGCTACTTGCTGTTACATTCTTCTGATCCTTTACCTGATGAATCATTTAATGAAAGCGCCTTCTTGTACGCATTGATATACCATATCAACAATTTTCTGTTCATTTCTCGCTGCATTATACTGCAGCTCGTATTTGTTTATGCCGATGGTTTACAGTTTGCTCTCTTTATCTTTCTTCCCCCGTGCATTCTGTATCTCTGATATCGCATATTTAATTACATCTCTACCGCCGTCCATATTGTTGGGTGATTTCAACGCTCAACATCACCTGTAGGGAGGATCCCACTGCGACTCGACTCATGTTTTATGAGAACTAGTTTTGGGCTCTTACAACCCAACACATAGTGGGGACAACTAGAAGATCAACAACAGTTCTCCTCGATTGCCCCTAAGGCTCCTACCCATTTTGACACTCTCCTGCATTGATCTTTCTATCTGTTCCTCGCCCACTGCACTTGATTTTGCGTGGTCTATCCTTCCAGATTTACACGATAGTGATTACTTTCCCATCCTTCTTACTTCTACTACGTATGCCCAAAAATTCCATAGCCCTCTTTGGCAATTTGCTCGAGCAGACTGGGCCTTATACTCCCATCTTACCACCTGTTGTGAGGACCCCTTTCGTCCTCTATTGATGAATTGGCACACCACTTTTCGATCTTGGTTTTAACTGCGGCGACGTGCTCTGTCTCCCAAACCTCAGGTAGGCATTCTCAGGCATGTGTACCTTGGTTTCCTACATGCACCCATGCAATGCATTTAAAACATGTTGCGTGGGGCCGTTATCGATATAATCATACTGCGAAGCATCTGTTGGACTGCAAGTGGGCAAGGGCAGTTCCTCGGCACGTCATCCGCGATGCTAAATGCACTTGTTGGCGAGATTATGTGTCTACCATAAACTCGTCTTCCCTTATGTGTGTGATCTGGAAAAAGGTGCGGAAATTGTGTGGTAAGTACACTCCGGACCCAGCTCCCATTTTGCGGGTTGCTGAAATTGACGTCACAGAACCCTTAGAAAGTTGCCACATTAATCGAGAACTATCCTGTCCTTATCTTCTGAGGGTTTCACCTCTGTCCATCATTTCTTGTGTCTAAACCTACCAAAGAGCAATTGCCCTTAGATTTCTCCTCTGATGGGTTGGAGCCGTATAACATACCTTTTACTCTTCTAGAACTGGAGTCCACACTTTCCATTGCCGGCCGTCGGCACCTGGAACTGATGATATCCACACCAGTATGCTTCAACATCTCCATTCTACGACCCTTCCCGTTCTTTTACGTATTTTCAATCTAATTTGGAAGCGAGAGGTTCTCCTTCAACACTGGAAATCGGCTTTTGTACTACTGTTTCGCAAACCGGGCGCCTCGGGACTTGACACCTCTCCCTATCATCCCATTGCCTTGACCGTTGTGGTCTGCAAGTGGTGGAATGATTGGTGAATAGATGTCTGATGTGGTTCCTAGATAGACACAATAGCCTTTCCTCTCGCCAATATGGCTTTCACAAAGGCTGCTCTACTGTAGACCCCTTGCTCCACTTAGATACATACATTCGAAATGCCTTTGCTGACAACCACTCTGTCCTAGCGGTCTTTTTCGATCTAGAGAAGGCATATGACACCACTTGGAATTATAACATCCTGGCCCAAGTCCACTCCTTAGGCTTCCATGGTAATCTACTAAACTTCATCGCTGCTGTCTTGTCCGATAGACATTTTCGGTTTCGTATTGGTGCCTCGCTTTCCTCGGACTTTTGTACAAGCCGAGGGAATTCCACAAGGTTGTGTCCTCAGCACTACTCTTTCTCTTAGCTATAAATGACCTACCTTCCGTTCATCCTTCGCATATTTGGTCGTCACTATGTTAATGACTTCGCTATAGCTTACTCGGGCGCTGACTGTCGACTAGAAGCAGCCTCCCTTCAGGTTGTGATAGACCGAGTCTCCCATTGGACCACTTCTCACGGCTTTAAATTTTTTAGTATGAAAACCCGGTTATTACCTTTACTAGACGTCCTCTTATTCCGGATATTCCCTTGTACTTACACGGTTCACGTATTCCGGCATGCGATACGATCAAGTTTCTGGGCCTGCTCTTTGATCGCCGGATGACGTGGAGACCACATATTTCTCTTTAAAGACAACTTGCCATGGTCGACTAAATCTCCTTAAAGTTCTCGCATATCGTTCATGGGGAGTAGATCGTCTCTCTCCTCTGTTTGCATTCCAACCTAGTCTTGTCCAAGCTGGATTATGGTGACCAAATCTATTCTGCGGCCTCTCCCGCAACTCTGTCTAAGTTAGATCCGATTTATCACCAAGGTCTCCGTCTGTGCCTTGGTGCCTTTCGTTCATCCCCTGTTGAGAGCCTCTGTGCAGAAGGAAATATTCCATCCTTGTCCGATCGCCGTGATGCTCATTACCTTCGCTATTATATTGGATCTCATGACCTCCACAATCCTAGGGCTCTGGTGGCCTGGTGGTTAACGCTCTCGCTTCACACGGTGAGGGCCTGGGTTCGATTCCCAGCCAGAGTAGAAACATTGGACGTGTTTCTTTCCACCTGTTGTCTATGTTCCCCATCAGTAAAATGGGTACCTGGGTGTTAGTCGACTGGTGTGGGTCGCATCCTGGGACACTGACCTAAGGAGGCCTGGTCACAGACCGGGCCGCGGGGGCGTTGACCCCCGGAACTCTCTCCAGGTAAACTCCAGGTAATATAGGATGGCCACTGCTGGTAGTAGACATTCTTTATTTGCTCGTCGCCCCTGTTTACTCCGTCCCTTTTCTCTCCACCTCCATTCACTCTTGTCTTCTCTTCACTTACCAACTTTCTATGTTCATGTAGCATCTCACTATTGCCTGCCCCCTTGGGAAGTTCCAGTTGCTCTTGTCTGTTCTTTTCCACTGCCATGAGCGAAAGCCCAACTACCTACGGTGGCTTCCCGCTCTCTTTTTCTTGACCACTTCCGCTCTCATTCTCATGCCATCGCAGTGTACACTGATGGTTCTAAGTCTTCCGACGGCGTCGGATTTGCAGCAGTGTTTCTGGACAGTGTCGTACGAGGACATTTATTATCCTCGGCTAGCATTTTTACGGTTGAATTGCATGCCAATCTTGTAGCACTTGTCCGTATAGCATCTATGCCTGTGTCACCATTTGTGGTCGTTTCAGACCCCTTAGTGAACATAAGAACATAAGAACATAAGAAAGGAGGAACACTGCAGGAGGCCTGCTGGCCCATACTAGGCAGGTCCTTTACAATTCATCCCACTAACAAAACATTTACCCAACCCAATTTTCAATGCTACCCAAGAAATAAGCTCTGATGTGAAAGTCCCACTCAAATCCAACCCTTCCCACTCATGTACTTATCCAACCTAGATTTGAAACTACCCAAAGTCCTAGCCTCAATAACCCAACTAGGTAGACTGTTCCACTCATCAACTACCCTATTTCCAAACCAATACTTTCCTATGTCCTTTCTAAATCTAAACTTATCTAATTTAAATCCATTACTGCGGGTTCTCTCTTGGAGAGACATCCTCAAGACCTTATTAATATCCCCTTTATTAATACCTATCTTCCACTTATACACTTCGATCAGGTCTCCCCTCATTCTTCGTCTAACAAGTGAATGTAACTTAAGAGTCTTCAATCTTTCTTCATAAGGAAGATTTCTGATGCTATGTATTAATTTAGTCATCCTACGCTGAATGTTTTCTAACGAATTTATGTCCATTTTGTAATACGGAGACCAGAACTGAGCTGCATAATCAAGGTGAGGCCTTACTAATGATGTATAAAGCTGCAGTATGACCTCTGGACTTCTGTTGCTTACACTTCTTGATATAAATCCCAGTAATCTATTTGCCTTATTACGTACGCTTAGGCATTGCTGTCTTGGTTTAAGGTTGCTGCTCACCATAACCCCCAAGTCCTTTTCGCAATCTGTATGGCTAAGTTCTACATCATTTAATTTATAAGTACTAGGGTTATGGGCACTCCCAAGCTTCAGAACCTTGCACTTATCTACATTGAACTGCATCTGCCACTTTTCTGACCAAGAATAGAGTTTGTTTAAGTCCTCCTGAAGTTCCCTAACATCTACGTTTGAATCAATTATCCTACCTATCTTTGTGTCATCGGCGAATTTGCTCATATCACTAGTAATTCCCTCATCAAGATCATTGATATATATTATAAACAACAACGGGCCCAAGACTGATCCCTGTGGAACGCCACTTGTTACAGATCCCCACTCGGATTTAACCCCATTTATGGACACTCTCTGCTTCCTGTCAGTGAGCCATGACTCGATCCACGAGAGCACTTTTCCCCCAATGCCATGGGCTGCCACTTTCTTTAACAGTCTATGGTGCGGAACTCTATCAAAAGCCTTACTAAAATCTAAGTAAATAATATCAAATTCTTTATTGTGGTCAACAGCCTCAAAAGCTTTACTGAAGAAAGTTAATAAATTAGTTAGACAAGACCGGCCTCTTGTGAATCCATGCTGAGTATCATTAATCAAGCTATGCTTATCGAGATGGCTTCTTATAATCTCAGCTATAATTGACTCTAGTAATTTGCCTACAATTGAGGTCAGGCTTATTGGGCGGTAATTTGACGGTAACGACTTGTCCCCTGTTTTAAAAATAGGAGTTACATTAGCCATCTTCCACATATCAGACACTACACCTGTTTGAAGAGATAAATTAAAAATATTAGTTAATGGTTCACAGAGTTCCATTTTGCATTCCTTAAGAACCCTTGAAAAAACCTCATCAGGACCCGGCGACTTATTTTGCTTCAGTCTGTCTATCTGCCTCACAACCATCTCACTAGTGACTGTGATGTTACATAATTTATCTTCTTCTAGCCCACTGTAAAAATTAATTACTGGAATATTGTTAGTGTCTTCCTGTGTAAAAACTGAGAGAAAATAATTATTTAAAATCAAGCACATTTCATTCTCATTGTCAGTAAGGTGCCCATAGTTATTTTTAAGGGGACCTATCTTATCTCTAACTTTTGTTCTATAGACCTGGAAAAAACTTTTTGGGTTAGTTTTAGAATCCCTAGCAACTTTAATTTCATAGTCCCTTTTAGCTTTTCTTATCCCCTTTTTAATGTCCCTCTTAATGTCAATATACTGATTCATAAGATGACCCTCACCTCTTTTGATACGCCTATAAATTCCTTTCTTATGCCCTAGTAGATATTTGAGCCTATTATTCATCCATTTTGGGTCATTTCTATTTGATCTAATTTCTTTATATGGGATAAACGCTCTTTGAGCAGCATGTATAGTGTTCAGAAAACTGTCATATTGATAGCTCTCTTCGTTACCCCAGTCAACAGATGATAAGTGTTCTTTAAGCCCATCGTAATCTGCTAAGCGAAAATCTGGGACTGTTACTGAGTTATCGCTACTATCGTACTTCCATTCAATGCTAAATGTAATTGATTTGTGGTCGCTAGCACCCAGTTCCTCTGAAATTTCTAAATTATTAACAAGGGATTCATTGTTTGCCATAACTAAGTCAAGCAGGTTATTTCCCCTTGTAGGTTCTGTCACAAACTGCTTCAAAAAACAATCCTGAAATACTTCTAAGAAGTCGTACGATTCTAAATTCCCAGTCAAGAAATTCCAATCAACATGACTAAAGTTAAAGTCTCCTAGAATTACTACATTATCGTGCCTTGTGGCCTTAACAATTTCCTCCCATAGTAGTTTCCCTTGGTCCCTATCTAAGTTAGGGGGACGGTATATCACTCCTAAAATCAGTTTTTCATGCCCCTCTGAAAATTCTATCCAAACAGACTCTGTATGTGTTACTTCAGACTTAATACCCGTTTTTATGCAACAGTTCAAGCGATCTCGGACGTACAATGCCACCCCACCCCCCCCTCCCAATACTTCTATCTTCTTGGAACAATTTAAAACCCTGAATATGACATTCCGCAGGCATGTCCCGACTTTTTGAATTAAACCACGTCTCAGTTAAGGCAAATACATCAATGTTACCTACACTAGCAACTAATCTCAACTCGTCCATCTTATTCCTAGCACTACGGCAATTAGCATAATAAACATTGAAAGACTCTCCTTTCTCTTTACCCTTCCTGCTCATTTCTATTTTTCTACTAAACCTATTACCGTCTTTATCACCCAAGGTCCCTGGCTTTTCAATATCTATCTCGTTCTTATTATTACTAGTTCCCCTAGAACTCGTAATATTACTACACTGGGACTTCACTGTTTTCCTGCCAAAACCCATACCACTAACTATTCCTAGTTTAAAGTCCTAACTGCTCCCTCCACTGCAGTTGCCAGTGCTCCCACCCCACACCTAGATAAGTGAACCCCATCCCTAGCATACATGTCATTTCTGCCATAGAAGAGGTCCCAGTTGTCAATGAATGTTACCGCATTTTCCTTACAGTAATTGTCCAGCCAGCAATTGACACCAATTGCCCTGGACAACCATTCACTTCCAACTCCCCTCCTTGGCAAAATACCACATATGAGAGGGTTCCCACCCTTACTTCTAATTATTTCTATTGCTGACCTATACCTGCTAATCAGGTCCTCACTCCTACGTCTGCCAACATCGTTGCCTCCAGCACTGAGACAGATAATAGGATTGCTCCCATTACCTCTCATGATGTCATCCAGACGGCTAACAATATCCTCCATCCCAGCCCCAGGAAAGCAAACTCTCTGTCTCCTACTCCTGTCCTTCAAGCAGAACGCCCTATCCATATACCTAACTTGGCTATCCCCAACAACAACAATATTCTTACCTTCCTTAATGTCTTTCGTCGTGTCGTTCCCAGTAGTCAACTCACATTCGTCGGGTAGCACTGAGAATGTATTGGATGTTTCCACAACAGTTTCCACGGCAGTCTCTTTCTTCTTCATCGTTTCTACCTTTCCATTCGTCTTCTTGATCGTCAACTTCTTTCCCTGCTGTCCAGCCACTGACCAGTTTCCCTTCTTGACCTGAGGACTCAAAACAGGAGGACTACTACGAATCTTCTTGTTCTCCTCGGTCAATCGCCGAATTTCCAAATTCGCCAACCTCAATTCTTCCTTAAGCTGTTGGTAAAGTTGCTCGATGGAGGGCATCTTGCTTCAATTCTAGAGAGCGCGCAAACAGGTAATTTGATACACCTCACCCCCTAGTTCTGCATATCCAGTCTTGGTTATGCTATATCTCTAGCAAACACAAAGATAGTGTTTCTTGCTGAGTCCCTGGTCATACTGACGTACAGGGTAATGAACAGATAGATACTGCTGCACGATCAGCAGTACATGACCTCCCAGTTTCATATAGAGGTGTTCCATTCACAGACTATTTTGCTGAGATTGCTACCCACCTTTGCACCCGTTGGCCACAACGTTGATCTGATCTGCTCCATAACAAACTTCATTCTATTAAACCGAGTATAGGTTTCTGGCTGTCTTCTTGGCATCAGTGTCGAGGTTGGGAGACTACTCTCTCCCGTCTTCGCATCGGCCACACTCGTCTTACTCACGGGTATCTCATGGAGAGGCTCCCTGTTCCTCTCTGTGAGAATTGTCAAGTTCCAGGATCTGTTAGCCACATTCTGTTGGACTGTCTACTCTGTCAACGAGCACGCAGAATTTACCTCCAACGTCGTCTCCACTCTGCTGCCCTTTCTTTACCTACTTGCTGATGGACCCTCCTTTAATCCAGACTCTCTCACTGACTTTTTGACAGCAACTGATTTACTACACAAACTCTGATGATGCCTCTAGCACTCTCCTCCGTCCTTTCTACCTTAATCTCTAACTACCCGTTACCCCTGCACTATCCACTGCCTCGCTGCACTCCATACCCTAATAATCATCCCTCTCCGTCTTGCCACCTATTTCCCCTGCATCCTTCCTTGCCCTGCTGCGCTGTATAACCCCTGCGGTTTAGCGCTTTTTTGATAATTTCAATATTGCTTCAACTCTTCCTTTCGTTCCTAATTTTAACACTCATATCTTATTTAATATCAGTACAACCAAGCACATTCAAGCAATTTAACTTTGTATATTTTTTTATTTTGTTACCAGTATTTTAGTCACCAAGGTCATGTGTTATTATATGGGAAGATTTTTAGTTGAGAGAAATGAAGTAAATCGTCCTTGTTCGTGCGTTTACGAAAAACCTGGAACTTTAATGTTCGGTTCTATTTATGTGTTAAGACATGTAAGAGGAGATTCTTATTTGCTTCTCCACAAGCATCCAAAAAAGAGCCACATAGGTTTAATTACTAAGAACTACCATTTTATTAACAGCTATATAGAGCAATGACTCCTACCTTATTAATACTGCATATAATTCCCATCAAAGGACCGACAGAAAACAAATGCATAAACCACCACCTATAAAGGAATGCTGGTTATCTCAAATTATATAGGCTATGTCAAAAACTGGGAATATTTTATTGACGGCATAACCTATGAAGTTATTATCTCTGCCATGTGGAACTCCCTTTAAAAAAATAATCCACAACGGTATAAAGATCAAAAAACAAACTGAACACCAGAATATTTTTTTGTAATTTGTGTCTAGCAATCTAAAACAAGCAGGGATGTATGGTCTCCCGAAAGCCAGAAGTCCCAGTAAGGTCCATAACACCCATTGTTGGCAGCGACCTAGAGATAGCGGGTGTCTTCGCCTGCCTCCTGTAATTCCTAAGAAACGCACACCTAAAACAGGGCAGTTGAAATCAATCTCTCCCTCTCTCTTTCTCTGTTTTAGATTTTGTTAATTTAAATGGGATTTATGTTAACTTCAATCATTTCAACTACAATAGAGAGATCTACAGTTATGGTATAAGAATGGGTTCAGCCATCAGGCCATTTCTTGTTAACTGCTTCACAGAAGATAGACAACGTTATGCTATCGTCCCAGACAGCGCAACGTAGCTGAGTTATAGAGAAGAAATATTCAGCTGCGTCCCCAGATTCAAGAATATTGGAGATTTACAAGACAAATGCAACCTTTAATAGCAATCCATTCCAATTACATTGGAAGAAGAAAGAGATAAGATTCCATTCACACACCACAGGTCCAGCAATCTCTTAAACCCACCAATAAGAACACCAGAACACAGTCTAAACGGCTAGGCAAATACGGGCTTTTACCTACGAGCACAGAATATGCAGTCCAGAATACCTGGGAAAGGGAGAAGAATGTACCTACGTTCACCAGGTGTTTATGGAACTACAAAGCCTCGTTTCCTCAGCAATGCTGAAGAATAGCTTTACCAATGAACACACCCAGAACAGAAACCAATCTTAAATCTTGTAACATTCTCTCTGAGAACGTTATCAAGGACTACTCAACATGTAACATCGAAGCAGCAACAGCCAATAACACAACATCAAAGATCTAATCAAGACAACAGCGAAGCTGGCGTTTATATTATCCCATGTGGAGGCTGCCAGAAGGTTTACATAAGCGAATCATCAAGAAATTCAACTACACACATTGAACAGCACTACAGAAAACACAACGCTTGCATGGCTCATCGTATCTCCCATGATCATCCCATGAATTGGAAAGACACCTAAGGGTCATCAACCTTATGACAGAATGCGTAGTCTAATAATATTTTCAAATCATTCAGAAGAAGCATTCTTTAGTTATTAAATAAGACAATGAATACCCCCATTTATTCAACTGGCAAACTGAGTTACAATACAATCCGAGTGTCTTCTGAAACCTTCTCTATTACTGAAGAAAACACTGCCACAAAACAGTGGCAGCTTCAACCTCTCAGAGGTCATCACATGAAATATCGTAATATTCTACAACACTTGATATAACTAAAAATTTTGTAATTTGTTAAGCTCCCTTTTACTTTAAGCTCAATAATCTTACCTTTTGTCATCTGCTATTTCGCTTAACTTTATGTGTACATACTGTTTTGGTCTCGTTTGTACGCTGAAGCTTAACAACGCTCCTGGCGAGCGAAACGTAGCGTGAATAAAATATCCACACTTTGCAAATGTGCCAGTTTACCTAAATTGTCAGTATACGTATAACATTCATTTTCGAAAAGGTCCAAGAAAGTGCAAGAGCATATTTTCAACAACGAGAACCTTATTTTCTGTCCTCCTTGAGCTAATTACAGAAGAGGAGGAGGAGGAGGAAGAGGAGAACCAAGGAAAGATGAACAAAGAGGCGGAAGAGGAGCTCGGTAATGATGGGATGTTGACTGTTTTTTTTTTTACCCACAAGTATAATTTTTAGAGTTGGCTTACAGCTGGCACATCACTATGGTCTTGGTGACCAGGTCTGGTATATCTTGACGACGAGGTCTAGGTGGGGTCTTGATAACCAGGTCTGGTGTATAGTCTTTAAGACCTTAGTTTGACATGGTTCTGTTTGGGCGTGGGCCGGTAAGCCAGGGGAAGGTCATCATATGACTAAGACATCCTTCAGGAAACACTTGTCCAGTTTCCTGTCAAAATAAACCTAACCTAACCTCTCTCATCTTGGGCTTCTGCCTTGTCACCAGCATATAAATGACCACTACAATGAACAGGCATCGTTATTTTGAAGGATTAAGAAATAAAATGTGACGCATCGACGTAAATAATTTAACGATGCAAATAATTTACGTGATCAATCCACTCTAAGCGGAATGCCTAAATAAGCTTATTTAAAGGTATAAAATTCTTTTTCGGCTGCTCAGCGGTCATTAAGATCTTATATCACCTCTCCCCCATCAGTCAAGAGCAATTTAATGTTTAAGAAAGGGTTAAAGTAAACTCCCACGGTATATATACTAAGGGATACTCACCGCTCAGGGTATATAAACTGAAAGTATTTATATGACAATGACTGCCTAAACTGGTCCAAAGTTAAAAAAAACTAAAATGTCCCAAAATTTCGTGTATGTAAATTGGCTCTGACAACGTATGTCAGTAAATTAGTGACGGCAATACTCAGTGTAAACAGCACTATGTGAACGATCTTCTGTGACTACATTATGTAAATTGGCAGCAGAAGCGGAGCGGCTATGTAAATTGACCACAACATCAAGAAGACTATGTAAACCGATCTTCGAAACACAACAATAAAGTATTAATCGTGCGTGGAATTTGTTAATGACAAAATACTCCTGGTGTGCTGTAAAAAAAAAATTAAAAATTTCGTATCCGTGTAAAGAGAGAGTTAAAGTGTTTTGGTCCAGTTATATTTGTAAATAATCTTGTAAATCTCAAAACGTATATATCATCGCAGTGATATTATTATCTATTGATAAATTACATCCTTTGAAGTCCTTGTAAAAAAAAAAAAACTTGTAGCTACCAAACACAAAAACAAATGTTTATTCAATGCGTAAAGGTTTATGAAAATATATATATATATATATATATATATATATATATATATATATATATATATATATATATATATATATATATAAATATATATATATATATATATATATATATATATATATATATATATATATATATATATTATATCTATATACTACATACATACAAACAAACAAGTCCAAGACCGAGACCGTATACTGCCCTGGGCGGTCAGGGAAACGGGCGTGGACGGTCCGTGTGTTAGGGCGGGCGGGTTGACACCAACAGCAACCGAAACAACAACAGCAACAACCCAAGGTCTACCAGCACAACCACAATCACCACCATCACTGACCAGCTTCATTTTGTGTTCGATGTCATGGTCATACCTGGAGGTTACCTGGAGGTTATTCCGGGGATCAACGCCCCAGCGGCCCGGTCCATGACCAGGCCTCCCGATGGAGCAGGGCCTGATCAACTACGCTGTTACTGCTGGCCGCACGCAGTCCAACGTACGAGCCACAGCCCGGCTGATCCGGCACTGACTTTAGGTATCTGTCCAGCTCTCTTGAAGGCAGCCAGGAGTTTAATGGCAATTCCCCGAATGCTTGATGGGAGGCTGTTGAACAGTCTTGCGCCCCGGACACTTATGGTGTTTTCTCTTAGTGTACCAATGGCGCCCCTACTTTTTATTGGCGGCATTTTGCATCGCCTGCCCAGTCTTTTACTTTCGTAGGGAGTTACTTGTGTGTGCAGATTTGGGACCATTCCTTCCAGGATTTTCCAAGTGTAGATTATGATATATCTCTCCCTCCTGCGTTCCAACGAGTACAAGTCAAGTGCTTCCAAGCGTTCCCAGTAGTTAAGGTGCTTGACAGAGCTTATACGTGCAGTAAAGGATCTCTGTACACTCTCTAGATCTGCGATTTCACCTGCTTTGAATGGAGATGTTAATGTACAGCAGTATTTCAGCCTAGAGAGAACAAGTGATTTGAAAAGGATCATCATTGGCTTGGCATCTCTCGTTTGGAACGTTCTCATTATCCACCCTATTATTTTCTTTGCACGTGCGATCGTGGCACTGTTGTGATCCTTGAAAGTGAGATCCTCAGACATTACTACTCCCAGGTCCCTTACATTATTTTTCCGCACTATTGTATGGCCAGAGTCTGTAGTATACTCTGTTCTAGTTATTATCTCCTCCAGTTTTCCATAACGGAGTAGTTGGAATTTGTCCTCATTGAACATCATATTGTTTACCGTTGCCCACTGGAAAACTTTGTTTATATCTTCTTGGAGGTTAACCGCGTCCTCAGCAGATGACAGCCTCATGCAGATCCTAGAATCATCCGCAAAGGATGATACGGTGCTATGATGTATATCTCTGTCTATGTAGAAAAATACTTGCTGATTTTCGTCCGTGAAGTCTTTTGCTACACTATCAGGACTTGGAGTCTACCTACGGAGACTGATCAACTGTTTTAATACTTACGACCAGTAGCATTAGTGCGTCTTAGGGATCCGTCCCTCTTGTACATATTTACTGTTTTTCCTGCGAGTTATAAAATCCTCTGGGCTACCGATTTATGGCAGGCTGACGGTACTAAGTTTGTTCTAAACTTGTCTTTATACTGATTAATAATCCAGGAGGGTTAATAACCCAGGATACCACAGTAAAATCAAGTAATCTGGTTTATTTTCATTAGGGTTTTTAGAACCTTTCGATGCGTTCTATAGCAATAAACTAACACTTGAGTATTTGTTTACTGCTAGGTGAACAGAAGTAGCTGAGGTAAGACTTACAGATGAGTCACTCCCTGGACTGAACCCGGGCCCTTTCGGTTGCGAACCTAACGCTCAGCAGGACATAATTAACAGGTCGCTGTGTGCTGTCTGCCAGGCGACGGAAGAACGTACCAGTTTTAGGGTATCAAAATCTCGTTTGCAACACTCGGCTCCCAGATGAGACACTGGACGGCGCTGCAAAAGTCCCTGATGATAGAATAATTGCTTTCAGCTTATGTGTGTGTGTGTGTGTGTGTGTGTGTGTGTGTGTGTGTGTGTGTGTGTGTGTGTGTGTGTGTGTGTGTATGTGTGTGTGTTTCTTTGATGTATACCGGTGCAATAACTATCCAAGGTAACATTATACGACTTTCATGCACCATCTTTTATTGTTGTTATTGTAAGCCAGTGTCAGCATGGCCAGGTTGAATTTGTACTTGTACTTGTTTTTTTATATCCAACCAGCTTGCTCTTTGGTAGATTCATGTTAAAATCACTTTTATTTAGAAAGTAAATAACTTAAATAACCTGTATATATATCGCATAATGTAAAGTGTTGCATTTTTCCACACGTAATTTTTTATTGTTTTTGTTATGTATATGTGTGTGGCACTATTACTACTGCACAGCTGGTGTAGGTGCAGATGATGACTCAACACACCACCATCTGGTAGTGATATTGCAATCGCTATGCCACCATCCACTCTCTCCATATGAATTGTTAAGGCTGGTTAATGGAGTTTAAATCCTATCGACTACACGATGGTCATTTAGGCTGTAATGTAACCTGTACATAACCAGTCAAGAATACTTTAATTCCTGAAATATGGATTAAAACAAACTCTCGTGTATATAAACAGAGACATACACATTTGTGTTTATATCCTGTGCGCTGAACTGTCAAACATAACCTCAAATTTAGTTTCCGCAGTTTTCATACTGAGTCATATTCATCTACGGTAAAGTTAATTATGGGATATTGTCAGAACAGAGTATTAAAATTTTTAATTAATTAATTTCCATCGTTTATAAATTATCGTGCAATTATTTTCGTCTAATTTTGATACATCTTTAGCAGTGATATAATTTAACATGGGGTGCTTTCTCTCTCTCTCTCTCTCTCTCTCTCTCTCTCTCTCTCTCTCTCTCTCACTGTCTTAACTGCTGAGGGAAAAATTATATGAAAAATACCAAAACATTACAAATCATTCAATAAAAGTCTACTCATAATCTTTTCACAAATAATGCTTCAGCGTCGGTTTTCCTATTTTTTTAATATGATCCTTTTGTGCTACGTTTTTTGTTATGCTTTTTTAGTGAACTCTATCCCACATTTTCTCAGCACATTCCAAACTTCTTCGCTTTATGGCAATTGCCACAATTGTTCGTGATTAGCAACCCTTAAAAGTTCACCCTGGAAGTTGAACGGAATTTATACGAATAATCATGGAAACGAATGAGCGAAATGCAGTTTTTATTTGTTCTTAATGACCCTTTAGAATGCCTGAGTTTCACGAACGGTTGAAGCGCTTGACAACAGATGAAAGTTTGTGTGTGAATGTTGGTCTGGTGGTGGTGGTGAAGGAGGTTATGTGGTGGAAGTTGATGCGTGTTTGGGGTGGTGGAAGGGGAGGTTAGGTTGCATGGGGTGATGGAGGGGGAGGTTAGGTTGCATGGGGTGATGGTGGTGTTAACTGGTTGGTGGTGGTTGGGATGGTGGTGCTGGGTGGGTGGTTGGTGGTGGTTGTGGTGGTGGTATTGGGTGGGTGGTTGGTGGTGGTTGTGATGGTAGTGCTGGGTGGGTGGTTGGTGGTGGTTGTGGTGGTAGTGCTGGGTGGGTGGTTGGTGGTGGTTGTGGTGGTGCTGGGTGGGTGGTTGGTGGTGGTTGTGGTGGTGCTGGGTGGGTGGTTGGTGGTGATTGTAATGGTGCTGGGTGGGTGGTTGGTGGTGATTATGATGGTGTTGGGTGGGTGGTTGGTGGTGATTGTGATGGTGGTGCTGGGTGGGTGGTTGGTGATTGTGGTGTTGAGTGGGTGGATGGTGGTGATTGTAATGGTGCTGGGTGGGTGGTTGGTGATTGTGGTGTTGGGTGGGTGGTTGGTGGTGATTTAGATGATGTTGGGTGGTTGGTGGTGGTTGTGATGGTGGTGCTGGGTGGGTGGTTGGTGGTGGTTGTGATGGTGGTGCTGGGTGGGTGGTTGGTGGTGGTTGTGATGGTGGTGCTGGGTGGGTGGTTGTAGAAGAGGCCAAGGTATGGTGATGTTCTGCGTTGTAGATGAATGGTTCAGAGAACCGACACGTTGATAAATTAGACACATGTGCAACTCTTGGGTATCTTTATTGAGAAAACGTTTCGCCACACAGTGGCTTCATCAGTCCATACAAAGGAGAATCTTGAAGAACAGGAGGAGAGTGGGCAAATCTGACACCACCTACGACTGCTGCACCTCTCCTGCCTACGGTTTATAAGCTGCTTCTACGCACATATGCCGTATTCTATTCAAGATTGATGGACTGACCACATCGACTCAAGGTTGAGGGACTGATTACCTCATTCTCCTCCTGTTCTTCAAGATTCTCCTTTGTATGGACTGATGAAGTCACTGTGTGGCGAAACGTTTCCTCAATAAAGATACCCAAGAGTTGCACATGTGTCTAATTTATCGATGCT
>NC_091303.1:11121661-11123402 GCF_038502225.1 Cherax quadricarinatus
CTCCCTGAACCATGAGCTTAATCATACCTCTGCTTAAAGCTATGTATGGATCCTGCCTCCACTGTGTGTGTATGTGTGCAAGCATTAACTGACTTATAAATGAAGAAAAAGAAAAAAACTTTGACTATTACAACGTTTCGCTCAGTGTAGATCTGATAAAGCCGCTTTATTTCATCAAACCTGAATACACCTGAAGTGTACTGCTGCCCTTTTCCTTGATACACTTTTCTATGCAATTACTGAAAATTTCCCAAAATAATGAAACAAGTGAAAGTCGTATGAAGAAAATATACTCAAAAATAGACGAAGTCTAAACAGTGGCTAAGTAAAACAACTAGCAATCTAAAACACACAATAGACCAGCTATTCTTTAAAGAATAATACACACAAAAACACACAATACATCAGCTAATGTTTAAATAATACAACATACAAACATACACTTGATCAGCTAGTGTTTAAATAACACAGCAAACACAATAAAACACAATAGATCAGCTAGTTTAATACAACACACTAAAACACACACAATAAACCAGCTAGTGTTTAAGACAACACACTAAAACACACACAATAGACCAGTCATCGTGTAAATAAACTCTATAATGGATGAGTCAAGGCTAAGGAGGAACCTGAGCTCTTAAGAGCTTGCAAAACTTTCGTCCTGAACTCAGATGGTCGCAGACATATTTCCAGCTGAAGGCAACAGTCGAGGCAAAAAGGTCAGCCAGTGACGGGAAACGTAACCTTGAGCAAGAGGTAAGTTAGTGGAGGTGGGAGTAAGGAGGAGATTGGAATGAGGAGGTGGGAGTTGAGGGAGTGAATGGAAGGAAGGGAGAGAGGGAAGGTTGTCTGGTGGGACAAAGGGGAAGGGACTGAGCGAAAGGAAAAGAAAGGGGGTGATAGGGATTGATGGAGGGGCAGCGGGACTGCGAATGTAGGAGACAAAGGAGAGAGATGGAGGTAAGGAAGGGGAAGGGAAGGACGTGAGATATTGAAAGAAAGGCAAGGAAAGTGGAATAGAGGAGAACTAAGAGTAAAGAGAGAGAAGAAGGTAAGAGTGAGAGAGGAAGGTAAGAGAGTGCGAAGCATCAGAGCAGCCTCCACCACCACACAAGCCAAGCCGTAACTGATACCCATTAGCGGCTCGAGTGATTCTCGCTTGACTCCTTAAACTTTTCCCAGGCTCATTTGACACCTTAAGTTATGGCGCTCGGCAAGTTGAAATTTACTGCCGATAATGACTGGGATAAGGTGACACTTATTTGTTTGTTACGGCCGCTTCCCGTCGCGCTGCGTTGCCAGGGAAACAGAAGCGCATTTCTCGCATTTCCTACCCAGTCCTGTTTTTAACACACCCTTATAAGCCACATTACATTTTCTCGGTGCTCGGCAACGCAGAAACTCATAGCGAGGTGTCGGTGACTTCGTTTCACCACAGCGAGAGGTAAGGGATAACTAACTCTAAGGAGGTCACAATACCACGTTGAAAATGGTATACAGTACCAACAAGTTGAAGAGTAAGCTACATGTGCAACTGTTATACATATCTTACTTTCTCAATACTATGTGGGATGCAGTGTCTCTTATATGTTGTTCTTGTAACATACGGGGAATTCATGTGCCAGTTCCCATTTTTTCTGTCTCTTGTCCTGAGAGGAGATACAAGTTGTGTACCTTTGCTGCTGAGTCACACAATGGTTCAACTCCTCCACACAACACCCATGATCACTATCTTGAG
>NC_091303.1:11123502-11141002 GCF_038502225.1 Cherax quadricarinatus
TAGAACCCCAAACCAAGAGGTATGTGGGGGCTCAACACGAGATTTAAGGGTATTTACAGTAGAGACAGGAAGGACTCTGGGGACAGACCAGATGGGGACCCCAGAAAGGAAACACCAACAAGTGTTGGACGACATACATACATAGGGGGAGGAGGTGAAAAAACTTGGGATATCATACCTCAAAATGGGACGGACAACATCCCCCCTGGCCTTGAGAGGAGCAGTTTTTGGGGGTCCCATTTTAACAATCTTCAAACATCCCTGGAAACTGGGCCTCCTGATATGGAAGACGGCAAATGTAGTTCCCTTTTTTAAAAAAAGGAAACAAAAAAAGGGGCCTAAACATAGACCTGTGTCATTGCGTTATAGTATGAAAAAATTATGGAGAAGATTATCAGGGGGAAGTGGTGGAGCCCCCGGGAACGGAACAGGATAAAATCCAACCAGCAGGTTCAGGGAGGAAAAATCCTGGAAAAACCCTTCTGGATTTTTATGATAAAATAACAAAAGTAAGAAGAGGGGGGGGTGGGTTGATTGCATCTTTTTGGACTGCAAGGGTTTTGACAAGTTCCCCCGAGAAGTGGAAGCAGAGCATCAGGCGCAGAAGTTAATGAGGAGAATTAAATCTGATGAGGACCAGGCAGGACTTCAAAGAGACCTGGACAGACTGGACACCTGGTCCAGCAAATGGCTTCTCGAATTTAATCCTGCCAAATGCAAAGTCATGAAGATAGGGGAAGGGCACAGAAGACCACAGACAGAGTATAGGCTAGGTGGCCAAAGACTGCAAACCTCACTCATGGAGAAAGATCTTGGGGTGAGTATAACACCGAGCATGTCTCCGGAAGCACACATCAATCAGATAACTGCTGCAGCATATGGGCGCCTGGCAAACCTGAGAACAGCATTCCGATACCTTAGTAAGGAATCATTCAAGACACTGTACACCGTGTATGTCAGGCCCATACTGGAGTATGCAGCACCTGTTTGGAACCCGCACTTGATAAAGCACGTCAAGAAACTAGAGAAAGTACAAAGGTTTGCGACAAAGTTAGTTCCAGAGCTAAGGGGAATGTCCTATGAAGAAAGATTAAGGGAAATCGGCCTGACGACACTGGAGGACAGGAGGGTCAGGGGAGACATGATAACGACATATAAAATACTGCGTGGAATAGACAAGGTGGACAAAGACAGGATGTTCCAGGGAGGGGACACAGAAACAAGAGGCCACAATTGGAAGTTGAAGACACAAATGAGTCAGAGAGATAGTAGGAAGTATTTCTTCAGTCATAGAGTTGTAAGGCAGTGGAATAGCCTAGAAAATGACGTAGTGGAGGCAGGAACCATACACAGTTTTAAGACGAGGTTTGATAAAGCTCATGGAGCGGGGAGAGAGAGGGCCTAGTAGCAACCGGTGAAGAGGCGGGGCCAGGAGCTAGGGCTCGACCCCTGCAACCACAAATAGGTGAGTACAAATAGGTGAGTACACACACACACACACACACACACACACACACACACACACATACAAACAAACACACACACACACACACACACACACACACACACACACACACACACACACACACACACACACACACACACACACACACAGATCAGAGAGAGAGAGAGTGAGAGAGAGAGAGAGAAGAGAAAGAAAGTTGCAACCCCCTCCTGCCCAACATCCTGACTAATTCAGTGTATTACTCCCCAGTGGTGTGGCCAACTTGGTCTTGGGCAGCCGTCGGCAACCCTACCTGAAACATGAGATAAATGATACGTGTGTTGACTCTCATCACCCGGACCCACACCACACCCAGTGTCAGACTGCTCCTCTCCTCGGTGTGGTGGTAGTAGTGGTGGTGGTGGTGGTAGTGGTTGTGGTGGTGGTAGTGGCTGTGGTGGTAGTGGTGGTGGCTCTGGTGGTGGTGGTGGTGGTGGTAGGGACTGTTGTGGTGGTAGTGGTCGTGGTGTTGGTGGTAGTGGTTGTGGTGGTGGTAGTGCCTCTGGTGGTGGTAGTGGTCGTCGTCGTCGTGGTAGTGGCTGAAGTGGTGGTAGTGGCTCTGGTGGTTGTTGTGGTGGTAGTGGTGGTAGTGGCTCTGGTGGTGGTAGTGACTGTGGTGGTGTTGGTGGTAGTGGCTGTGGTGATGGTAGTGCCTGTGGTTGTGGTAGTGGTCGTCGTGGTGGTGGTGGTGGTAGTGGTGGTGGTGGTGGTGGTGGTGGTAGTGGCTCTGGTGGTGGTAGTGGTCGTGGTGGTGGTGGTAGTGGCTGTGGTGGTGGTAGTGACTGTTGTGGTGGTACTGGCTGTGGTGGTGGTAGTGACTGTAGTGGTGGTGGTAGTGGTTGTGGTGGAGATAATGGTAGTGGTGGTAGTGGATGTGGTGGTGGTAGTGACTGGTGGTGTTAATGACTTTAGTGGTGGTAGTGGCTGTGGTGGTAGTGGGTGGTCGTGGTGGTGGTGGTGGTGGTGGTGGTGGTAATGTGGATAATGGTGTGGATGGTGGAACTAGAGGTGATGCTGGACATGATGACAGAGGTAGCGTGGTGACTTTTGGTCTTGCAGAAGTTGTAGAAACAGTAGTGTGTGAGGAAGGAAGGTTCACTTGTTTCTGGTGAAAGCAACGTGAATGAAAGTGTCAGGTTGTCAGGTTGGTTTGCCTAATTTTACTCACCGTATCTTTTGAACTGGTGAATGATGGGTAGCTGTCTATGTCATCTGTGATTCACGTCTCAAGCCTCATTCGAGTGAGTCACCTGGTAAAGTGTTAATTTTAAAATCTTTTTTCTTACCTTCATCTTTTACCTTTTATCTTGGTCACGGTGTGTGTATATATATATATACGACGAGAGTTTACCTTAACCCCCTTTTTTATGGATTGAAGTGTTCTTGAATGGCGGTGATCAGGTGAAAAGCAACGCCATGATTACTCACTGAGTAATCGATAGGTTTTAATTCAACTTAATCAACTAGCCCAGTGCTCTTCTGACACCTGAATTAGCTATCTTCTGGGATACGGTTTATTTGGTTTACATCTTGTAAGTGTTAAATTAAGCTTTAATTTCGTTGGCTGCCTTACCGAGTTCTCGTTGCTTGAATTAACGCAGGAAAGGGCTCACCCATTCCTCTCGAGGTCTTCACCCATGATATATCTTATCCAGTACCTCTGGTAACATTTTTTGTTAATATTTCTTAATCCAGCCTACAGGATTTGGATTGAGCAAACATACGGTAAGAATCTAATGATGCAGTATATTTGTTGACAACTGTTAGTAGTGGAAGATGGCCTCCGATTCCGGACTCTGAAGCCCGTCTGCTTACCTCGCTAATCGTCTTCAAGAACTCATCCGCCAACTTCAGGCGAGGCCCTTGCTTCAAGAAGGAGAGAACTGGTATAAAATACCGATATGGTGGAAAAAGAGTCACATGCGGTATAATGCGATTTTTGTTGGCAACATTTCACCCTCACAGTGGGCTTTATCAAGTCACAAAACGATAAAATCCACTGATCAGAGCGCAATGGACAAGTGAACTAGCCGCAGCAACACTTACAGCAAGAGGCATTCTTGAGCTTCCCCAGCGCTCAGACGTATTGGATAAAGCTGGGGGTGGCTCCAAAAGGATCCTGTAGTGCTTGCTGCCTTTGCACCTCCTGACATTGTCTGCTGTTGTGCAGCTGCCACACCCTTCGAGCCCAGTGTGGGCGGGGTTTGTGGCAGCCCAAGGTGTCTAGCTTCTCCCTCCGAGCCCCGTGGGGGAGGGAATGGGACTAGGCCTGGGGACAGCTGGTCCCAGAAGACAAGGAGGTACTTGTACCTTCTCCCATGGCAGACAGTGGTCTGAGACACTCCCGCGAAAGGGAGCCAAGGCCGGGTCATCTCCTGGAAAATGACCGGACCGGGCGATTATGCCGGCGAATCTAGAACAGAACAGTGGGCTTTATCAAGTCACAAAACTATAAAACCCACTGTGTGAGGGAAACATTGTCAATAAAGGATTGAATTTTATTGCCTTTCTCCTCATTTTTTCCGCCGCCCTTAGTTCAACCAGTGACCACTCGACTTCCTTCTCGCGTATATTACTCAGTCAACAGCTGATCAGCGATACTGGGCATGTCCCGATCCCATGTGTTTACAGCCAGCTCAGATACTTCAGCCTGCAACCAGACTGGAAGACATTATGTATTATCTTTAATTCATTTCTCATTTTCCTTCAGATATGAATATAATTTCCATTTTTATTGTTTGAATATAAGTTCCTATTTTTGCATCTATCTTGTCTCCTTTCCTTTCCTCAATTATTTAGCATATATAGGTATTTTCAGCATTAATATTTGTAATGGTTGATCTTAATTGTTGGGGTTATGGATCGTGCGTAGTGGAAGAGCACCTCTTGAAGTAACATTTTTTTTAATTACACTGAATAACAGCTCCATAAAAAGCCTTACTTGTACCATACCATCGATTACTTAATCATACTTGTATCATACTATTGATTAATTATGTCACGTGAAGCTCACTGAGTAGAAAAAAATTCAGTTTTCGAAACTATATGTACGTGCTTGAAAGGAAGTGTAGGGACATTTCAAAGTAGAACTGAAAAGGCGTAAAGGTTAAAAACGTCCTAGATCGACGTCAATGGAGTTAAATGATCTTTTGAAAATGAAGTTGTGTTGGAGTGTAAGCAAGACAATATATATGAAAGGTTTCAGGATAATCGGTTAGCCGGTTTTTACCCAGAGAAAGCATAGTACCTGCACTCTGTTAAACAGTGGAAAGGCTGCAACAGTGAAATGCTGTGTTACTAAGAAAACGGGATGAAGAATGTTTACAATCCACGAATACGGACGGAGCTTTAAAACCAGTTCTGGTAACAGTTCTTGGCCAGTATCTTCAACAGTGAAATATAAATTTATAATGGATTTTGTTTATGGAAAAACAACTATGAAGCTAGTTATGGTGGATGTGATTTCTTCTTTAGTATCTCTATTTGGAAAAGATCGCATTTTGAAGAATGGACAAAAAAATGGTCAATTGCGCAAGCACACATATATATAAAAGGAATATTAAACAAATACTTTGACCTTAAACTAAGAGCAGTTTCATTAAACTAAAATGTTCAAATGTATTTAAATAGAGTGGGGAACAAGAGACCTCGAGGCTAGTGATGACCTCAGTTTTAAACTGTGGTTGTAAGATGTTGACATTGCAACGGGTTGCACACACACACACACACACACACACGCACACACACACACACACACACACACACACACACACACACACACAAACACACACACACACACACACATATATATATATATATATATATATATATATATATATATATATATATATATATATATATATATATATATATATATATATATATATATATATATATATGCTTCTAGATATGAAGCCAAGAATTCTGTTAGCTTTATTGCGAACACTAATGTACTGTTGTCTTGGTTTTAGATTACTGCTAACCAGAACTCCTAAATCCTTTTCGCAATCAGTAGTATTAAGATCTACATTATTTAGTTTATATGTGGCATGGTTATTTACCTGTCCAACATTTAGAACTTTGCATTTGTCAATATTAAACTGCATCTGTCACTTCTCCGACCATTGTATCAGTCTATTCAAATCATTTTGGAGTGCTCTAGTGTCCTCATTAGAATGAATTGGACGGCTTATTTTGGTGTCATCAGCAAATTTGCTTATGTCGCTATTTATTCCCTCATTTATGTGGTTTATGTAAATTGTGAACAACAACGGGCCCAACACTGACCCCTGAGGAACACCGCTTGTGACGTGCCCCCATTCTGATTTCTCCCCATTCATGCAAACTCTCTGCTGTCTATTTGTCAGCCATGCCTCTACCCAGGAAAAAATTTCTCCTCCTATTCCGTGTGCCTTTCCTCAATAGCCTCTGGTGTGGAACTCTATCGAAAGCCTTACTGAAGTCCATGTACACAATATCATATTCATTACCATGATCTACCTCCTCAAACACCTTAGTGAAAAAAGTTAGTAAATTCGTAAGACAGGAACGCCCCTTTGTAAAACCGTGTTGAGATTCATTAATCAATCTGTGCCTGTCAAGATGGCTACGAATTGCTTCGGCAATTATTGATTCCATAAATTTTCCCACTATGGAGGTAAGGCTTATTGGTCTATAGTTCGAAGCCAAGGACCTGTCACCTGCCTTGTAAATAGGTATTACATTTGCCATTTTCCACTTATCAGGCACTATGCCAGTTTGTAGTGATATGTTAAAAAGATTAGCCAAAGATATGCTAAGTTCCTCTTTACATTCCATTAACACCATTGCAAACAGTTCATCAGGGCCTGGGGATTTGTTAGGTTTTAGTTTCTCTATTTGTCTGAGGACCATGTCACTAGTTACCGCAATCGTACATAGTTTATTATCATCCTGTTCTACTATTTCAGGAATATCGCTAGTATTTTCCTGGGTGAAAACTGAGAGGAAGTAGGTATTTAGAATTTCACACATATTCTTATCACTGTCAGTGATCTGACCAGAGTTACTCTTAAGTCCCTAATCTTACTTCTGTAAACCTGAAAGAACCCTTTTGGGTTAGTCTTTGAATTCCTTGCAACCTTAGCCTCATAATCCCTTTTTGCTTTTCTTATTCATTTCTTTATTTCTCTCTTTAATTGAATATATTGATTTCTTAACTGCCCATCCCCTCTTTTGATACGCCTATATATGCCTCTCTTTTGACCAATGAGATGTTTTAATCTATTGTTCATTCATTTGGGATCATTTTTGTTAGATCTAATTTCCCTACTCGGAGCAAAAGTTGTCTGGGCAGCTAGAACTATGCTCAGAAAAACGTCATATTGGCAACCAAGATCACCTACCTGACCCATAGTCAGGACATCCCAGTTTAGCCCACCCAGGTAATTTTTCAGTCCCATGAAGTCGGCCAAGCGAAAATCTGGAACAGAGATTTGATCGCAGTTATCTGGGTAATTCCATGATATATTGAAACTAAGTGATTTGTGATCACTTTCCCAAAGCTCATCATTAACCTCAAGATTATTAATTAGTGAATCTTTTTTGGCAAGAACCAAGTCAAGCAGATTGTTTCCTCTAGTTGGTTCTGTCACAACCTGTTCTAAAAAGCAATGCTGAACCGTATCAAGAAAGTCACTAGACTCAAGATTTCCTGTCATATTGTTCCAATCAATTTGTCTAAAGTTAGAATCTCCCATTATCACAACATTTTCATATCTAGATATCTTATGAATTTCGTCCCATAATAGCTTACTGCCCTCCCTATCAAGGTTTGGGGGCCTATAAATCACACCCAAAATTAATTTGTCATGTCCCTCGAGAAACTGTAGCCAAACAGATTCTGTGTTCGATGTTTCTAAGCTTATATCGTGTCTAAGACAACAATTTAAATTTTCTCTGACATACATGGCCACACCACCACCCTTCCTGCTGACCCTATCAGTGTGGAATAGTTTATAAACCTGTATGTTGCATTCAGAAGGCATTTCTCTTTCTTTCAGGTTGAACCAGGTCTCTGTTATACCAATAATATCTATATTACCTACACTTGCAAGTAATCTTAGCTCATCTATCTTATTTCTTAGACTCCTACTATTTGTATAGTAAACCTTAAGGGAGCTAGTCACTCGTTGCCCTCTACTATCCCTCTTTGTTTGTTGATCAATTGATTTGCCATTACTAGCAACTTTATTTTGAATATTGTCTTTTAAACATATCCCTGAGGTATCCCGGTAATAACTGCTGTTTTTAACCCTAACGCTGCAGCTTGATTGTTTCCCACAAACACCCATACCTCTATAATCTATCAGTTTAAATTCCTAGACAAGTCATCAATTACCCTCTCAATTGAATTGGCTAATGCAACCACTCCATCCCCAGAGAGATGAACCCCATCCCTTGCATACATATCACGTTTGCCAAAGAATAGGTCCCAGTTATCAATGAATGGGATTGCAAGTTCCTTGCAGTCCTGTCTAGCCAGCAATTTATTCCAATTGCCCTAGACATCCATTCATTGCCCAGTCCCTTTCTAGGCAAGATGCTACATATGACTGGGATCCCTCCCTTAGACCTAACTACTTCTATGGCTGACCTGTACTTATCCAGCAGCTCCTCTCTCCTGCCCTTCCCAATGTCATTATCCCCAGCACTAAGACAGATAATGGGCTTGTTCCCATTACCTGCCATAATATTATCCAACCTGCTGATTATGTCGCCAACACCAGCTCCAGGAAGACACACTCTCTGTCTGACCTTTCTGTCTCTGTTACAAAATGCACGATCCATATATCTTACCTGAGAATCGCCTACTATTAAAATATTCTTACCTTGATTAGCAGGGGAATCAGTGGTACCTTCAACCTCACTGACCACTGAAGTACACTCGTCTTGGAGAACAGAGAATTGATTTCCTACCTTCACATCTTCTCTATTAACTCTCCTCATCTTCCGTCTTTCTGAACTGTGAACCACTTGTCACTTAGAGCGGCTGCCACTATCACTGCTGGTGACCATTCCTTCCTTACCAGCTAAATCCTTCTCACACTCACTCCCAAACTCATCTATGCTAAGCTTCAGCCTCCTATTTTCCTCCTGAAGAAGTAGAATCTCCTTCTTCAACACTTGAATTCTAAAACACTACAACAAGCCATGGTGCTTGGTAACAGCCCACGCTAACTCCCAAGAGCTTAGGCAGGTATGACAGCAGGTGACCAATATATATATACATATATATATATATATATATATATATATATATATATATATATATATATATATATATATATATATATATATATATATATATATATATATATATATATGTGTGTGTGTGTGTGTGTGTGTGTGTGTGTGTGTGTGTACTCACCTAGTTGTACTCACCTAGTTACTCACCTAGTTGAGGTTGCGGGGGTCGAGTCCGAGCTCCTGGCCCCGCCTCTTCACTGATCGCTACTAGGTCACTCTCCCTGAGCCGTGAGCTTTATCATACCTCTGCTTAAAGCTATGTATGGATCCTGCCTCCACTACATCGCTTCCCAAACTATTCCACTTACTGACTACTCTGTGGCTGAAGAAATACTTCCTAACATCCCTGTGATTCATCTGTGTCTTCAGCTTCCAACTGTGTCCCCTTGTTGCTGTGTCCAGTCTCTGGAACATCCTGTCTTTGTCCACCTTGTCAATTCCTCTCAGTATTTTCTATGTCGTTATCATGTCCCCCCTATCTCTCCTGTCCTCCAGTGTCGTCAGGTTGATTTCCCTTAACCTCTCCTCGTAGGACATACCTCTTAGCTCTGGGACTAGTCTTGTTGCAAACCTTTGCACCTTCTCTAGTTTCTTTACGTGCTTGGCTAGGTGTGGGTTCCAAACTGGTGCCACATACTCCAATATGGGCCTAACGTACACGGTGTACAGGGTCCTGAATGATTCCTTATTAAGATATCGGAATGCTGTTCTGAGGTTTGCTAGGCGCCCATATGCTGCAGTGTGTGTGTGTGTGTGTGTGTGTGTGCAATAATATCAGAGTAAACAGGTAATATCACAATATGCAGAACCACTGTAAAAAAATAGCGAAATTTAAAGTGCTTTCGTAACTTCTCACGTTATCAAGGAATTATAAAAATAAAAGGTTAACAGGAAGGCATATAAGGACGACACTACACTTCACTGCCCCCCCCCACCAACAACACCTGACTTTTTATGATGATGTAGGTAGGTGCTCTGTTTATTCATGTGAAAGATTTTAACCATCCAATTGATTTTCAGAAGACTGAGAAAATTATATCAAGCAAGGCCGTGGTCGGCAGGAATATAGTAGAATAATGTTTCATAAAAAGTAGTCTTGAAAATAATATATTTCTTTTGGTTTATTTAAATTGGATTCATTTATAATTAATAAAATTTGGGAAGAATTTAAGGTACATCAGACAATTTTTTTGGGTAGAATATAAGTTGTGTTTCACAGATCACTTACTACCTGTCTACATCTCCATAAAAAGTCAGGTGTTGTTGGGGGTGGCAGCGAGGTGTAGTTTCTTCAGTTTCTTCATTATATGCTCTTACAACCTAGGTACTCGAAGGCCTGTTATCCTGGGTGTAAAGAGAGCAAAATAAACATAGCAGAAAAACTTTGAACTATATTATCTTTCAACAAGTATAAACAGAAGTATGTACACTTTATACAGCAAAAGGCATTAGTGCACGCCACGGTAATCTAGGCAGAACAGCAGCCATGAGAGAACAGACCACTGTGCTTCAACCAGCGGTAGAATGAAATTGACAAGGGTGAAAACGTAAGAGGTAACAACGTCAGCTTGATAATTGCCAGATCCACATATGAATGGCTGAACGAAAATACTGATCTGACGATGGGGCTCCGTTGAATCGTCAGATCCTTAGCATCTGGTTCTCTAGTTGGTGAGGCAGCCTATGTGAGTGTGTATTGCGACCCCTGAATGGGTCACAATGTATATAATGTATATTACCTGTTCATATAATTTTATATTGCTTATATTTGCGATATTAGCTAAATCGTAAATATATTGCTTCATATTATTACTTGACTTTTATACATTATTCAGTGATCATTGTTCGAGTGTGTTAGGTAGCTGACGGCATTGTCTAACTACTGTAATTATCGCTCCGCTTGTTTCGCTGCCGGCTTCTCTGTAGTTGCTGGGCAGCAGCAGTCTACGGAGAGTCACGTGATCAGGGTGGGGTGATTACACCTCACCTGGAGGAGAGTCTGCCTGGCCTGCAGTCGCTCTTGGCTGTTTGATGTTGCTTCCAACAAGACGTGCCTCTCAAGCTCTCCCTTGCTGGCTCTTGTTGGAAGATCGTCTCTGTCGCTTTCTTGGTGTTGGTTCTGTGTAACTCTGTTCACAGAACATAGCCTGGACTTAGTGATTTTCGACGTTGTACTGAGGTTGTGTGTCTCTTAGACACTCTGAGAAACTCAGGTCCTGAGCTGTGGCTTCTGACCTAATTTGTACTGGTATCTGTGTACTGTCACAGTCGGGGATTTTCTAGTGCTGAACTCAGATTCAGTAGTATGGGAGTTTTGTGACTTTTGTGGAGGATCTGCAGATGGTCCCTACTTAGTGTCGTTATATTATCTCCTTGTTCCTGATTCTGTGTCGCTGTTGCTTGTTATACTGATGTTCGGCTTATCAGTCATTTTATTGTTCAAGGAAGCTGTTCTGATTGCCAGGTTGGTCAAGAAGTTAGTATATGTGAGGACTTTTAGTCAGTCACTGGCTAAGTCTAGTCGAGTCTTGAGACATAGCGAACTACTTAGAGCACTTACACACATACACACAAACTAACTTGTATATATTTGTATTATGTTATTAAATGTTAACAATGTATCAGACGGTACTTAAAAGCCATAAAGATGTGATATGTGCCTTCAGCACAATACTACAGTACACGAGAGAAGTGTAGGAACTTGTATCCTATATTATATTCAATTGATTACTTTAATTTATTTTGATATTATATGCCTAGACAACTTTATTGTTATTAATAAACTTATTAGATTTTAATTTCTTTAGTTAGTAGCCTACCAGTTGTAATCCTGAAGCACTATTGAATCTTCCTAAATTCTAATAGATAATTGGACAAGGATACTGACTACTTGTTACAAAAACCCAGTAAGGCTGGATGCTAGAAGGGCAGTCCTTTCTAGTATTCACTGGAGATCTCTATCATTATTAGATATCGCATTTTTTGTAACAGTGTGTTAATATGCTCCGAATAAAGATTACATACTCTTTGCATGCAACATATGCCTTTCTGTTAACCTTTTATTTTTATAGGTCCTTGATAACGTGAGAAGCCACGAAAGCGCTTGGAATTCTATTTTTTCATAGTGGTTGTTCTACACACACACACACACACACACACACACACACACACACACACACACACACACACACACACACACACACACACACACACACACACACATATATATATATATATATATATATATATATATATATATATATATATATATATATATATACATGATAAAGAAAATTTTGAATATTTCCATTGCTTATTTCTCATTTATTGTTAAGTTTTAGATATGATTTCAAGCATTATGTTTAGTATGTAAGTATAAAAATGGAATTACAATCAGTGCCGTCCTGAACATTAAGGTGAGTGCATCAGGATAATTGCAAGCATTATACTCAGCCAAACACATCACTGAGAACAAACTGGAAATGTTATAACATAATATAAATAACGAACTGTCATGACATTTAATAACGTAGAGGTCATTAGAGTTAATATTGCAACATATTAATATGCATCATAATATATTTCATGTAGAATTACATAGCTTAGTAGTTTGAAATATTTTACGTTCTGACAAAGAACGTGAAAAATCAAAGAACGTGAAAAATCTCTTGAGACCATAATTAAACAACATAAATATAAAGTATCTAGTGGACAAGAATCCAGTGCTTTGTTTTTTTGTGTATAAGGGATAAAGCCCGTTGCGTAGACTTGACTAATGTCAAAGTACTTCCCTGGAATCATCTCTTGTCAAGATTGATGCACGATATATTTCAAATTTGTTTTCTGGACTGTATAAACTTGACAATTTTATAGTCCGGAATATTGTTCATAATCTTCAAGGCAAAAATATTTTTCATAAAAATACCGAGTGTGTTCTTTGTCAGGCAAACATTTTGTTTGCAATCGTGGCATTACGATTTCGTGAGTCAAGTTAAACCTGACGTTGGAAAAATGTACACGTGGGATAGATATGTGCTGGACATGATTGTGTGAGGTGTTTTCACCTTCTCTGAGTAAGGTGTTACCTCAGGGTTTAACATAAAATGTGCTTATCTTTCCTCTGAAGATGTCTGTGTAAGCACATGAAAGCACTCCAGTCTTATTTCCTATTATCTTTGTGATTTCTCTCTCTCTCTCTCTCTCTCTCTCTCTCTCTCACACACACACACACACACACACACACACACACACACACACACACACACATATATATATATATATATATATATATATATATATATATATATATATATATATATATATATATATATATATATATATATATATATATATATATATATATATATATATATATATATATATATATATATATATATATATATATATATATATATATATATATATATATATATATATATATATATGTATGCGCAACAACCACTGTGAAAGAATAGCGAAATTTCAAGCGCACACCCCTATAATGATTGCTGGAACAGGTAAATAAACTCCCTTTATTCCTCCTCTTAACCTTTATCTTGCAAACATTTCCATTAAGCTGGCTGTTTGGGAGGGATTAAGTGAGTTAAGGTGTTTAGGGATTCAGTGTGGTAAGGATGCCCTCGTGGGGGGTAGGGGGGCATGAGTTAGGCAAAGAATGGTATAGCACCCTGGAGGGTGATTAACATGGTGGTAAGTAATGACTGGAGGAGCTGCTGTATCTCCAATACTGGAGTGTTGGCTTAAGCCTTAACCGAAGGAGAGAAGATGAGAAACTAGAGGAACAATGGGGAGGTGAGGAGAGAGGGAAAGTGAGGAAGATGAGGAGGGATGGGGAAGAAAGAGAAGGGGTAGAAGGGGCAGAAGAGGTCAGAGGTATTAGATGAGGTGAGGAAGGGGAGCAGGTGAATTGAGGTATGAAAGCAATGGGTGGGAGAGGAATGGGAGTTGGAAGGAGAAAAAGAGAAGTGTAGGAGAGAAAGGAAGGTGAGGAGAAAAAGGGGAGAAGGGTAATAAAATAAGGAAAGTGAGGCAGGGAGAAATAGTGAGGTGGGGTGATGAGGGAAGGTCAGATCATGTAAGAGATGTGAAGCACAGGCGAGTCAGAAGGAGGAAACCCAAAGCTAAGTTGAAGGAGTTGAATAACAAGGAAGGGAAAAGGCCCAGAACCAAGGTAACAATGGTCCAGAACCAAGGTAACAATGATCCAGAACCAAGGTAACAATGGTCCAGAACCAAGGTAACAATGGTCCAGAACAGACCGAAACATCGTCATGATGTTCATTTCCAAACTTCGTGTTTTTGGTGAACTGTTCCAGCCACGGTACTGCGACTTTATTTCTTTAAAGAGTTCTCCCCTCCAGTCCTTCTCTACTTAAGTCCCACGAAAATTGTCAGCAATCGTTCACCGGGGTGACACTGACCATTAACACTGCAAACCTTCGCCTCACGATCATAAAATTATAAGAAGTTGCAAATGAAAAATCATTCATGTTATAACACACACCTGAAAGAAAGAAATAAAATCAGTGAAAAGCATGAGATATTTTCAAGACAATAATGGTAAACATTACCGACAAGTTGATGAGTACGACATAGGTGCAACATTTTGGTATCTCTGTTTCTGAAACGTTTCGCTTACTGTGCTGGTTACTGTGAAGGCAAAACGTTTCGGAAATAAAGATTCCAAAGCGTTGGACATGTGTCTTCGTCATGGTTGTCATTGCACCTTCACGTCCAATATGTCCGACAAGTATCCCGTGACGTCATCTATAACATTGTGGCCCATCAAGGGAGGTGCCTCGATGCTGGTGAGTGGAGGCTCTTTATCCAAGGAGTTGGGCTTATTTTTCCTCTTCCTTGGCTCGAACCCAATAGCCTCCCATTCCCCATGCTATGTATGACCCCCTACGGATATAGCGGTTTTCTCCTAAATTTCATAAATAAGCAGTACATATTTACTTGGAGCGGTGTACATCTCTGCAAGTATACACTTGGTTACTTTAATAGGTTTATTAAAGTAATCTTGGCGGGTGGAGAACAGATTATTAGCAGCTTGAAGACCCATTGTGTAGTCGACAGACTTTAAGCTTTAAATTCACCACCGAACCATCTTTCTTTCCTCTTCATGTGTGTTTGTATACTCACCTAATTGTACTCACCTAATTGTGGTTGCAGGGGTCGAGACTCAGCTCCTGGCCCCGTCTCTTCAATGAACGCTACTAGGTTCTCTCTCTCCCTGCTCCATGTATGGTTCCTGCCTCCACTATATCACTTGCTAGACTATTCCGCTTCCTGACAACTCTATGACTGAAGAATACCTCCTAACATCCCTTTGACTCATCTGAGTCCTCAACTTCCAAGTGTGACCCCTTGTTTCTGTGTCCCCTCTCTCGAACATCCTGTTTCTGTCCACCTTGTCTATTCCACGTAGTATTTTGAATATCGTTATCATGTCTCCCCTGACCCTCCTGTCCTCCAGTGTCGTCAGTCCGATTTCCCTTAACCATTCTTCATAGAATCTTCCCCTTAGCTTTGGAGCTAACCGTGTCGCAAACTTTTGCACTTTCTCTAATTTCTCGACGTGGTTGACCCGGTGTGGGTTCCAAACTGGTGCTGCATACTCCAGTGTGGGTCAGACGTACACGGTGTACAGTGTTTTGAACGATTCCTTACTTAGGTATCGGAACTCTATTCTCAGGTTTGCCAGGCGCCCATATGGTGCAGCAGTTATCTGGTTGATGTGTGCTTCCGGAGATATGCTCGGTGTTATACTCACCCCAAGACCTTTCTCTTGCAGTCTTTGGCCACCTTGCCTATACTCTATCTGCGGTCTTTCTTGCCCTTTCCCGATTTTCATGACTTTGCACTTGGCGGGGTTAAATTCGAGCAGCCAGTTGCTGGACCAGGTGTCCATCCTGTCTAGGTCTCTATGAAGTTCTGCCTGATCCTCATCTGATTTAATTCTCCTCATTAACTTCACATCATCCGCGAACAGTGCGTGTGTACTCACCTAGTTGACCTAGTTGAGGTTGCGGGGGTCGAGTCCGAGCTCCTGGCCCCGCCTCTTCACTGATCGCTACTAGGTCACTCTCCCTGAGCCGTGAGCTTCATCATACCTCTGCTTAAAGCTATGTGTGGATCCTGCCTCCACTACATCGCTTCCCAAACTATTCCACTTACTGGCTACTCTGTGGCTGAAGAAATACTTCCTAACATCCCTGTGATTCATCTGTGTCTTCAGCTTCCAACTGTGTCCCCTTGTTACTGTGTCCAATCTCTGGAACATCCTGTCTTTGTCCACCTTGTCAATTCCTCTCAGTATTTTGTATGTCGTTATCATGTCCCCCCTATCTCTCCTGTCCTCCAGTGTCGTCAGGTTGATTTCCCTTAACCTCTCCTCGTAGGACACACCTCTTAGCTCTGGGACTAGTCTTGTTGCAAACCTTTGCACTTTTTCTAGTTTCTTTACGTGCTTGGCTAGGTGTGGGTTCCAAACTGGTGCCGCATACTCCAATGTGGGCCTAACGTACACGGTGTACAGGGTCCTGAATGATTCCTTATTAAGATGTCGGAATGCTGTTCTGAGGTTTGCTAGGCGCCCATATGCTGCAGCAGTTATTTGGTTGATGTGCGCTTCAGGAGATGTGCCTGGTGTTATACTCACCCCAAGATCTTTTTCCTTGAGTGAGGTTTGTAGTCTCTGGCCCCCTAGACTGTACTCCGTCTGCGGTCTTCTTTGCCCTTCCCCAATTTTCATGACTTTGCACTTGGTGGGATTGAACTCCAGGAGCCAATTGCTGGACCAGGTCTGCAGCCTGTCCAGATCCCTTTGTAGTTCTGCCTGGTCTTCGATCGAGTGAATTCTTCTCATCAACTTCACGTCATCTGCAAACAGGGACACCTCAGAGTCTATTCCTTCCGTCATGTCGTTCACAAATACCAGAAACAGCACTGGTCCTAGGACTGACCCCTGTGGGACCCCGCTGGTCACAAGTGCCCACTCTGACACCTCGCCACGTACCATGACTCGCTGCTGTCTTCCTGACAAGTATTCCCAGATCCATTGTAGTGCCTTCCCTGTTATCCCTGCTTGGTCCTCTAGTTTTTGCACCAATCTCTTGTGTGGAACTGTGTCAAACGCCTTCTTGCAGTCCAAGAAAATGCAATCCACCCACCCTTCTCTCTCTTGTCTTACTGCTGTCACCATGTCATAGAACTCCAGTAGGTTTGTGACACAGGATTTCCCGTCCCTGAAACCATGTTGGCTGCTGTTGATGAGATCGTTCCTTTCTAGGTGTTCCACCACTCTTCTCCTGATAATCTTCTCCATGATTTTGCATACTATACATGTCAGTGACACTGGTCTGTAGTTTAATGCTTCATGTCTGTCTCCTTTTTTAAAGATTGGGACTACATTTGCTGTCTTCCATGCCTCAGGCAATCTCCCTGTATCGATAGATGTATTGAATATTGTTGTTAGGGGTACACATAGCGCCTCTGCTCCCTCTCTCAATACCCATGGGGAAATGGTATCTGGCCCCATTGCCTTTGAGGTATCTAGCTCACTCAGAAGCCTCTTCACTTCTTCCTCGGTTGTGTGCATTGTGTCCAGCACATGTTGGTGTGCCCCACCTCTCCGTCTTTCTGGAGCCCCTTCTGTCTCCTCTGTGAACACTTCTTTGAATCTCT
>NC_091303.1:11146002-11148502 GCF_038502225.1 Cherax quadricarinatus
GCGTGTGTGTGTGTGTTTGTGTGTGTGTGCTCACCTATTTGTACAAACCTATTTGTGATTGCTGGGGTCGATTCATAGCTCCTGGCACCGCCTCTTCACTAATTGCTACTTGGTCCTCTCTCTCCCTGCTCCATGAGCTTTATCAAACCTCGTATTAAAACTATGTATGGTTCCCGCCTCCACTACCTCACTTTCTAGGCTATTCTACTTCCTGACAACTCTATGACTGAAGAAATACTTCCTAACATCCCTTTGACTCATAGGAGTCTTCAGCTTCCAATTGTGACCCCTTGTTTCTGTGTCCCATCTCTGGAACATTGTGACTTTGTCCACCTTGTCAATTCCTCGCAGGATTTTGTATACAGTTATCATGTCTCCCCTGACCCTCCTGTCGTCCAGTGTCGTCAGGCTGATTTCCCTTAACTTTCTTCGTAGGATATTCAGTTCTGGCACCAATATTACTGTCACCACCACTATCACGTCTATTATCACCTCTACTATTACGACATCTATTTACTACCTACCTCAATACACTAACACCATTACCATTACCATTACCACTACTACCATAACCACCACCACTGCCACCTTTTCCACTATCACTACCACCAACACCAGCATAATCGGAAACACTGCAAGTACATGCACCACCATCACCATTTCCAGCACCATCCCCATCACCACTACCACCACTATCACCACCACTACCACTATCACCACCACTACCACTATCACCACCACTACCACTATCGCCACAGCCACCATCACTACCACAATCACTATCACCACCACCACCATCACGACAGCCACCATCACTACCACAATCACTATCACCACCACTACCATCACGACAGCCACCATCACTATCACGATTCCTACCAGCACCACCAGCACCACCACCATCACTAACACCACCACCACCACTATCACCACCACCATTATCACCACCACCATCACCGCCACCATCACCACCACCATCGCCACCATCACCACCCTCACCACCACCATCACCACCACCATCACCACCACCACTATCACCGCCACAATCGCCACCATCACCGCCACCATCACCGCCTCCACCATCACCGCCTCCACCATCACCACCACCAGAGTTACTTTCTGTAAGTAAATACAGTAAGAAAGAAAGAGGCTACCCAATTACTCGGTCCAATCTTCCCTCCCAATCACTTTAATTTAGAGACAGAATGGAAAGCAAATACACAAAACCAATTGAAAGCAAACTAGTCGACACTGAGGGCAAAGACCACACTGGGTTTAAAAGACCTTATTTCCGGTATATAAAACTTATCTGGCGGTCTTTGATTAAGAGATGCACTCCATTTTTATTGTGATTACATATATATATATATATATATATATATATATATATATATATATATATATATATATATATATATATATATATATATATATATATATATATATATATATATATATATATATATATATATATATATATACGTGTGTCTGTCTGTCTGTGTACTCACCTAATTGTGGGTGCAGGTGTCGATTCGATCGACCCTGTGTGTGTGTGTGTGTGTGTGTTAATAAGTAAGCGTCCTTGTGTGCACATAAGAAGTGGTTTTGTTTCTATATTTGCCACTAGTTTTTCAAAGATTTCTTTTCAGAATCTCTCTCTCTCTCTCACTTACTCACTACTGAGACGCTTCAACCAGTGTTTGTGGAACGTGATCAAGTATTAGTCTGGCTACACAAGACGCTAGGATGGAGTATAGTACCAGCTGACAAGGACTGGGGTTCACACAGCGTCTCAAGTATCTTGTTTTTCACACTGACGACGGCTCAGTGTGCCATGGAACACCGGGAGGAGGTGGGCTGGGCTCAACACGTCTCCTCTAATGAGTAAAAAAATGATCATTCACGTGAAGCGCTAAGCCCGTGAGGATTATTCAGAGCAAAGGTTTTTAGAGGACTGATCCTCCGTCTCTCTAGAAAAGTGGTTAACCTGCTCCCTCTGGGAAGTGCGACTCGTCTGATATCTTCATTAATGATTTTTTGCTCTGTTCGCCAATACACAATCAGTGATTGGTGCGAATTGCCTGTGATCATCGCAGAGGAGGAACTAGCTAGCGGTGTGGGTAAGAATATGTACGTATGTACAGATCAGGACATTTATCAAAAGAAACGTATCGCCACGAGACTGGCTTTTACACGCCAATAGACCCACTTCTTGTTGGTATCGCTGTACCATTTACAACTAGCTAGTGATTGTTTCGCTCAGGACTACCTTAACTAATTCCTTTCCTTACTACTGCTCTTAGAATATGAAATATCTGGCAAAACGTATTTACATCTCATATACACTAACACCAACCTGAAATTAAAAATGTCAGATTTACCAGTAAATCAAGTTTAATCATAAACACATGTCATTCTACAGATAAATGGAAACTGAATCCTTTATTTAGTCTTTAGCAAAATTGATAAAAATATAAAAACAGCATCACTGAAAAGTATG
>NC_091303.1:11151002-11186002 GCF_038502225.1 Cherax quadricarinatus
CCTGACACAACTATTTTTTTTTTTTTTTTTGGATTTCCTGGTCTAGGTAATTACGTTTTCCATTTCTGATTTTGTTGTGTGTGTGACAGTAAGGAAAGATAGTTTTGTCGTCAGGCCGCAGGGATTTAATTTTTTACCCTTACAAAAGGTCGGGAGTTTTTGCTCTGGGGGTGTCGCTAGTTGCCTTCTTTCTTAATGGTTTTTCTTGTCTCTCTTGATTAGTCTGTCGCTCAGAGTGCTCTCTCTCTCTCTCTCTCTCTCTCTCTCTCTCTCTCTCTCTCTCTCTCTCTCTCTTTCTCGACGTGTGTTTGGAAGTGATTTCTCCAACCCTGCAATCTGTATGCGAGTCAGCATTCTACATGTCCATAATAACTACAAGTACTGTGCTGTCAGTGTCACTCACCTACGTTGCTCCCGGTAGCCGACTATGCTAACCAGTAAAGCTGCCTCTTTGGAAAATAGTCCCTGGTTCCCCCTGGCTATTCAACATTAAACTTCGTTCTCCTGCCTTATCGTACCTCCCCTGCTATGTTACTGGCACCGTGTCTTACTCTCTGTAAACTGCTTATTACACTCCATCACCACCATGCTTCCCAGTAGCTACAGTCTTCACAACTGGGACTACAAAATAACGGATCTACATTGCTTCACCTACTATTTTTCGTCACCAATAAAGACATGTATAAGATCTCTTTATCACCATCAGTCACCAACACCACCACCGCACCATGAAAATCCTACGTTTGTTGTTAGGCATTTTATATTTATAAAGGTCCTGAAGGAAGCGGGACGCTGTAAATTCAATCGGATTCAAAAATGTAACGTTAATAAAAATATAACTCTGCCATATGTTACAACGTTACATAAAAAATAATGTTCACACTGCTTCATCTCTGTAGTCTACTCTACTCTACTCTATTATTTAAATATGACATTGCTGGGTACCTAAAACACATTAAGATTAAAAAAAGCATTTATATATAAAATGCAATGAATTAAAACTTCTTGTTTTTCATAGCAAATGTTGATATATAAGATAATTGCACGAATACTGGAATAAAGGAAAAAAGGTTAATAACGAATTGTTTACCTATTAGAGGCGGCTTGTTGCACAGCCATATATAAATGACTATTTCATGAGAGTAAAGAGAAGTAAATATGTCCTGTGAACGTGCATGTGTCAGTGTAAGAGATATTACCTTCAACTAACCTTGTACTACGATGGCAAAACTCAGTAAAGTTCTAAGATCTCCTGAGATCCTATCTCTCCAAACACATAGAGAAAAGGAATAGATGGGAATTCACATATTTTTCCACTGACACATAGAGAGAGACACTCACAATACACTTTAAATCATCAGGAGTAAAACAAAAACTCTAAACATCTCTCCACAGAGACTACTGATAAGTCCACTTAGGAGGATTCTATATTTAACTAAATTGGTGACCTACACCTTAACAGAAGCAAGACCTTTTTTTCCTTCCTCTGCAGGAGGGTATCAACACACACACACACACACACACACACACACACACACACACACACACACACACCCACACACACACACACACACACACACACACACACACACACACACACACACACACACAACACACACACACACACACACACACACACACACACACACACACACACACACACACACACACACACACACACACACACACACACACACACACACACACACACGCCCCTCACAGCCCTCTCCCCTCTGCATCTCAAGAACTACACTGCAACTACTGAACTACAAAGCAAAAGAAAACTCGAGCAGGATACTAGAGAAATGTCATAACAGAGCGACAACTATTATTGGTGAAAAGTGATGACGTATGGGGAGCACTGCAGTATCACTAAAAAACAGACAGAATACTCAGGAACACAGGAATCACATCTGTACCATCCTTGTCTCTACACCGAAACAAGTCTATCCCTTTCTACTCACTCTCACTGATCAATATAACATTATATAACATATTAAATGTTAAAAGTGATCAAAGACCCTAATATATATATATATATATATATATATATATATATATATATATATATATATATATATATATATATATATATATATATATATATATATATATATATACACACACACATTAGGGTCTTTGATCACTTTTAACATTTAATATGTTAGAAGTACTCAAGGTCCTGGTATTTGTTTATATATCTGTTTGCTCCACCACATCATCACATCAGCACCACCAGCACTACCAGTGATGGTGGTCATCACCACCATCACTACCACCAGCACCACCAGCACCACCAACACCACCATCACCACCATCACCACCATCACCACCATCACTACCACCAGCACCACCAATAGCAACACCAACACCATCAGCACCACCAACACCACCATCACTACCATCACCACCATCACCACCACCAGCACCACATTTCCATACTCTCACACCCACTCCCGGTCCAGCTATCATATCTCAAACCCTTTCCGCTGGTGAAGGTTCGTATCTGCATATCAAAAGCTCTGTATTTATTTAATACTGTTAGCACAAACAAACTTGTTAATAAACAAATAGGCATAACTTCCCCACTGATGCTTCTTAAAATCGACTTAAATTGTCCCGTACGTAAAGATCATTTTTAGTATGAAACTATCACCTCTGATGTCGTGATTCGTCGAATGTTTTACCAAGAAATTTACGAAATTTTATTTATCGTGTTGAGAGTGGTATTATTAGAGGCCAGATATGATTACGCTGCTGAAATATACTCGGTATATCAATAATAACAGAGACAGAGAGAGAGAGAGAGAGAGAGAGAGAGAGAGAGAGAGAGAGAGAGAGAGAGAGACAGACAGACAGACAGACAGAGAGACAGAGAGATAGAGAGACAGACAGGCAGACAGACAGAGACAGACAGAGACAGACAGAGACAGACAGAGACAGACAGAGACAGAGAGAATAGAAAGTGGTGCAGACACACCGTCCAGCATCACAAGAAAGATAGCCGCTGTCAGCAGTGGCCACAATCAGCAAGACTTCGCCGGAGCCTGGCAAGTTTTTGGTGTGGCGTCCCGACCCCGCGGTCTTACAGTGTCAGGCTGCAGCCTTAGCGGAGAGCGTTCAACGAGAACTCGCTGACCTCCTGACTGTCCGGACTGCTTTATGACCAACGTTTGTCGTGGTAATGAGGTCCAGTACCTCTCTATGTTTCATCTTGTAATTTATATTTGATCAGAACCCTTTTAGGGTACATGAGCAGAGGACTGGGAGAAGACAGGCTTGGAGAAGATAACCTGGGGAGAGGAGAAGATGGGCGTGATTGAGATGAAGAGTGTGGTTAGAGGAGCTCTGTTTTGTAGAGGTAAGGAAAGGGATAAGTGATGAAGAGATGAGTGGGAAAGGGATGATAGAGATGAGTGGTGAGGGGACGATATGGCTGAGTGGGATGGAGAGCGACAAGGGGGAAGCGAAGGAGAGGAGTGTGGAGGGAAAAGATATGGGAATTGAGTGGCTGGGAAGGATTGTGAAAAAGAAGAGAGATGGACGAGTGAGAAAATTAAGGGAATATCCGGAAAGAACGGGGAAAGGGGAGAAGAGAGAAGGATGGGAACTGGGACGAGAGACAAGAGAGGGAAGATGGAAAAGAGGAATGTTTGGCTTGTCTCAGCTGGCCGCCATGCACACAACACTACGAAACAATTTATCTTAAGACGATGATGTTGTTTTTCTCGTCTGTGGGCTGGTCGACCTCTGTACAGGCTGAGGTATGTCTGTTAGTGACCAGGCTGAGGTATATATGCTGGTGACCTGGCTGAGGTATATATGCTGGTGACCTGGCTGAGTTATATGTGCAGATGACTAGGCTAAGGTATGTGTGCTAGTGACCAGGCTGAAGTATATGTGCTGGTGACCAGATTGAGCTATATGTGCTGGTGACCAGGGTAAGGTATGTGTGCTGCTGACCAGGCTAAGGTATGTGTGCTGCTGACCAGGCTAAGGTATGTGTGCTGGTGACCAGGCTTAAGGTATGTGTGCTGGTGACCAGGCTGAGGTATGTGTGCTGGTGACCAGGCTGAGGTATGTGCGCTGGTGACTAGGCTGAGGTATATGTGCTTCTGACCAGGCTGAGGTATATGTGCTGCTGACCAGGCTGAAGTATTTGTGCTGGTGACCAGGCTGAGGTATATGTACGTCTGACCAGGCTGAGGTATATGTGCTGGTGACCCTGCTGAAGTATTTGTACTGGTGACCAGGCTGAGGTATATGTGCTGGTGACCAGGCTGAGGTATATGCGCTGGTGACCAGGCTGAGGTATGTGTGCTGGTGACCATGCTGAGGCATATGTGCTGCTGACCAGGCTGAGGTATATGTGCTGGTGACCAGGCTGAGGTATATATGCTGGTGAACAGGCTGAGGTATATGTGCTGGTGACCAGGCCGAGGTATGTGTGCTAGTGACCAGGCTGAGGTATGTGTGCTGGTGACCAGGCCGAGGTAAATGTGCTGGTGACCAGGCTGAAGTAAGTGTGCTGGTGACCAGGGTGAGGTAAGTGTGCTTGTGACCAGGCTGAGGTATGTGTGCTGATGACCAGGCGCCGGTATATGTGCTGGTGACCAGGCGAAGGTATAGGTGCTGATGACCAGGCTGAAGTATATGTGCTGGTGACCAGGCTGAGGTATATGTGCTGGTAACAAGGCAGAGGTATGTGTGCTGGTGACCAGGATGAGGTATGTGGGCTGGTGACCAGGCTGAGTATGAAGTAAGTGTACTGTTGACCAGGCTGAGGTACATGTGCTGGTGAGCAGGCTGAGGTATATGTGCTGGTGAGCAGGCTGAAGTATTTGTGCTGATGACCAGGCTGAAATATATGTCCAGGTGAAGTGTGCTGGTGACCAGGCTGAGGTATATGTGCTGGTGAGCAGGCTGAAGTATTTGTGCTGATGACCAGGCTGAAATATATGTCCAGGTGAAGTGTGCTGGTGACCAGGCTGAGGAAAGTATATTGGTGGCCAATCTGAGGTATGTGTGCTGTTGACCAGGAGAAGGTATATGTGCTTGTGACCAGGCTGAGATATATATGCTGGTGAACAGGCTGAGGTATATGTGCTGGTGACCAGGCCGAGGTATGTGTGCTGGTGACCAGGCTGAGGTATGTGTGCTGGTGACCAGGCTGAGGTAAATGTGCTGGTGACCAGGCTGAGGTATGTGTGCTGGTGACCATGCTGAAGTATATGTGCTGGTGACCAGGCTGAGGTATATGTGCTGGTGACCAGGACGAGGTATGTGAGCTGGTGACCAGGCTGAGTATGAAGTGAGTGTGCTGGTGACCAGGGTGAGGTAAGTGTGCTTGTGACCAGACTGAGGTATATGTGCTGGTGACCAGGCTGAGGTATGTGTGCTGGTGACCAGGCTGAGGTATGTGTGCTGATGACCAGGCTGAAGTATATGTGCTGGTGACCAGGCTGAGGTATATGTGCTGGTGACAAGGCAGAGGTCTGTGTGCTGGTGACCAGGATGAGGTATGTGGGCTGGTGACCAGGCTGAGTATGAAGTAAGTGTGCTGGTGACCAGGCTGAGGTATATGTGCTGGTGACAAGGCAGAGGTATGTGTGCTGGTGACCAGGATGAGGTATGTGGGCTAGTGACCAGGCTGAGTATGAAGTAAGTGTGCTGGTGACCAGGGTGAGGTAAGTGTGCTTGTGACCAGGCTGAGGTATATGTGCTGGTGTCCAGGCTGAGGTATGTGTGCTGATGACCAGGCTGAAGTATATGTGCTGGTGACCAGGCTGAGGTATATGTGCTGGTGACAAGGCAGAGGTATGTGTGCTGGTGACCAGGATGAGGTATGTGGGCTGGTGACCAGGCTGAGTATGAAGTAAGTGTGCTGGTGATCAGGCTGAGGTATATGTGCTGGTGAGCAGGCTGAGGTATATGTGCTGGTGACCAGGCTGAAGTATTTGTGCTGATGACCAGGCTGAAGTATATGTCCTGGTGAAGTGTGCTGTTGACCAGGCTGAGGAAAGTGTATTGGTGACCAATCTGAGGTATGTGTGCGGTTGACCAGGAGGAGGTATATGTGCTTGTGATCAGGCGGAGGTATGTGTGCTGGTGACCAGGCGGAGGTATAGGTGCTGGTGACTAGGCTGAGGTATATGTGCTGGTGACCAGACTGACGTATATGTGCTGATGACCAGGCGAAGGTATATGTGCTGGTGACCAGGCTGAGGTATATGTGCTGGTGACCAGGCTGAGGTATATGTGCTGGTGACCAGGCATAGGTATGTGTGCTGGTGACCAGGCTGAGGTATGTGTGCTGGTGACCTGGCTGAGGTATGAATTAAGTGTGCAGGTGACCTGGCTGAGGTATATGTGCTGGTGACCAGGCTGAGGTATATGTGCTGTTGACCAGGCTGAGGTATATGTGCTGGTGACCAGGCTGAGGTATATGTGCTGGTGATCAGGCTGAGGTATATGTGCTGGTGATCAGGCTGAGGCATATGTGCTGGTGATCAGGCTGAGGTATATGTGCTGGTGACCAGGCTGAGGTATATGTGCTGGTGACCAGGCTGAGGCATATGTGCTGGTGATCAGGCTGAGGTATATGTGCTGGTGACCAGGCTGAGGTATATGTGCTGGTGACCAGGCTGAGGTATATGTGCGGGTGACCAGGCAGAGGTATGTGTGTTGGTGACCAGGCGAAGGTATATGTGCTGGTGACCAGGCTGAGGTATATGTGCTGGTGACCAGGCTGAGGTATATGTGCGGGTGACCAGGCAGAGGTATATGTGCTGGTGACCAGGATGAGGTATGTGTTCTGGTGACCAGGCTGAGGTAAATGTGCTGGTGACCAGGCTGAGGTATGTGTGCTAGTGACCAGGCCGAAGTAAGTGTGCTGGTGACCAGAGTGAGGTAAGTGTGCTTGAGACCAGCTGAGGTATGTGAGCGGGTGACCAGGCTGAGTTATATGTGCTGGTGACCTGGCTGAGGTATATGTGCTGGTGACCAGGCTGAGGTATATGTGCTGGTGACCAGGCTGAGGTATATGTGCTGGTGACCAGGCTGATGTATATATGCTGGTGACCAGGGTGAGGTAAGTGTGTTGGTGACCAGGCTGAGGGAAGTGTGCTGGTGACCAAGCTTAGGTGAATGTGCTGGTGACCAGGCTCAGCTATGTGTGCTGGTGACCAGGCTGAGGTAAGTGTGCTTGTGACCAGGCTGAGGCATATGAGCTGGCTACAAGGCTGAGGTATATGTGCTGGTGACCATGCTGAGGTATATTTGCTGGTGACCAGGCTGAGATATATGTGCTGCTGACCAGGCTGAGGTATATGTGCTGGTGACCAGGCTGAGGTATGTGTGCTGTTGACCAGGCGGAGCTATGTGTGCTGGAGACCAGGCTGAGGTATATGTGCTGCTGACCATGCTGAGGTATATGTGCTGGTGACCAGGCTGAGGTATGTGTGCTGGTGACCAGGCTGAGGCAAGTGTGCTGGTGATCAGGCTGAGGCAAGTGTGCTGGTGACCAGGCGGAGGTATGTGTGCTGGTGACCAGGCGGAGGTATATGTGCTTGTGACCAGGCGAAGGTATATGTGCTGGTGACCAGGCTGACGTATTTGTGTTGGTGACCAGGCTGAGGTATATGTGCTGGCGACCTGGCTGAGGTATATGTGCTGGTGACCAGACTGAGGTATATGTGCTGGTGATCAGGTTGATGTATATGTGCTGGTGACCAGGCTGAGGCAAGTGTGTTGGTGACCAGGCTGAGGGAAGTGTGCTGGTGACCAAGCTTAAGTGAATGTGCTGGTGACCAGGCTCAGCTATGTGTGTTGGTGACCAGGCTGAGGTAAGTGTGTTTGTGACCAGGCTGAGGCATATGAGCTGGCGACAAGGCTGAGGTATATGTGCTGGTGACCATGCTGAGGTATAGGTGCTGGTGACCAGGCTGAGATATATGTGCTGCTGACGAGGCTGAGGTATATGTGCTGGTGACCAGGCTGAGGTATGTGTCCTGGTGAAGTGTGCTGGTGACTAGGCTGAGGAAAGTGTATTGGTGACCAATCTGAGGTACGTGTGCGGTTGACCAGGAGGAGGTATATGTGCTTGTGATCAGGCGGAGGTATGTGTGCTGGTGACCAGGCGGAGGTATAGGTGCCGGTGACTAGGCTGAGGTATATGTGCTGGTGACCAGACTGACGTATATGTGCTGGTGACCAGGCAGAGGTATGCGTGCTGGTGACCAGGCTGATGTATATGTGCTGGTGACCACGCTGAGGTATATGTGCTGGTGACCAGGCAGAGGCATGTGTGCTGGTGACCAGGCTGAGGTATGTGTGCTGGTGACCTGGCTGAGGTATGAAGTAAGTGTGCTGGTGAACAGGCTGAGGTATATGTGCTGGTGACCAGGCTGAGGTATATGTGCTGTTGACCAGGCTGAAGTATTTGTGCTGGTGACCAGGCTGATGTTTATGTGCTGGTGACCAGGCTGAGGTATAAGTGCTGGTGACCAGGCTGAGGCATATGTGCTGGTGACCAGGCTGCGGTATATGTGCTGGTGACCAAGCTGAGGTATATGTGCTGGTGACCAGGCTGAGGTATGTGTGCTGGTGATCAGGCGAAGATTTATGTGCTGGTGACCAGGCCGAGGTATATGTGCGGGTGACCAGGCAGAGGTATGTGTGTTGGTGGCCAGGCTGAGGTATATGTGCTGGTGACCAGGCTGAGGTATATGTGCGGGTGACCAGGCAGAGGTATATGTGCTGGTAACCACGATGAGGTATGTGTTCTGGTGACCAGGCTGAGGTAAATGTGCTGGTGACCAGGCTGAGGTATGTGTGCTAGTGACCAGGCCGAAGTAAGTGTGCTGGTGACCAGAGTGAGGTAAGTGTGCTTGAGACCAGGCTGAGGTATGTGAGCTTGTGACCAGGCTGCGTTATATGTGCTGGTGACCAGGATGAGGTATATGTGCTGGTGACCAGGCTGAGGTATATGTGCTGGTGACCAGGCTGAGGTATATGTGCTGGTGACAAGGCTGATGTATATGTGCTGGTGACCAGGGTGAGGTAAGTGTGTTGGTGACCAGGCTGAGGGAAGTGTGCTGGTGACCAAGCTTAGGTGAATGTGCTGGTGACCAGGCTCAGCTATGTGTGCTGGTGACCAGGCTGAGGTAAGTGTGCTTGTGACCAGGCTGAGGCATATGAGCTGGCTACAAGGCTGAGGTATATGTGCTGGTGACCATGCTGAGGTATATGTGCTGGTGATCAGGCTGAGATATATGTGCTGCTGACCAGGCTGAGGTATATGTGCTGGTGACCAGGCGGAGGTATGTGTGCTGGAGACCAGGCTGAGGTATATGTGCTGCTGACCAGGCTGAGGTATATGTGCTGGTGACCAGGCTGAGGTATGTGTGCTGGTGACCAGGCTGAGGCAAGTGTGCTGGTGATCAGGCTGAGGCAAGTGTGCTGGTGACCAGGCGGAGGTATGTGTGCTGTTGACCAGGCGGAGGTATATGTGCTTGTGACCAGGCGAAGGTATATGTACTTGTGACCAGGCGATGGTATGTGTGCTGGTGACCAGGCGGAGGTATGTGTGCTGTTGACCAGGCGGAGGTATGTGTGCTGGTGACCAGGCGGAGGTATATGTGCTTGTGACCAGGCGAAGGTATATGTGCTGGTGACCAGGCTGACGTATTTGTGTTGGTGACCAGGCTGAGGTATATGTGCTGGCGACCTGGCTGAGGTATATGTGCTGGTGACCAGACTGAGGTATATGTGCTGGTGATCAGGTTGATGTATATGTGCTGGTGACCAGGCTGAGGCAAGTGTGTTGGTGACCAGGCTGAAGGAAGTGTGCTGGTGACCAAGCTTAGGTGAATGTGCTGGTGACCAGGCTCAGCTATGTGTGCTGGTGACCAGGCTGAGGTAAGTGTGTTTGTGACCAGGCTGAGGCATATGAGCTGGCGACAAGGCTGAGGTGTATGTGCTGGTGACCATGCTGAGGTATATGTGCTGGTGACCAGGCTGAGATATATGTGCTGCTGACCAGGCTGAGGTATATGTGCTGTTGACCAGGCGGAGGTATGTGTGCTGGTGACCAGGCTGAGGTATATGTGCTGCTGACCAGGCTGAGGTATATGTGCTGGTGACCAGGCTGAGGTATGTGTGCTGGTGACCAGCCTGAGGCAAGTGTGCTGGTGATCAGGCTGAGGCAAGTGGGCTGGTGACCAGGCGGAGGTATGTGTGCTGTTGACCAGGCGGAGGTATGTGTGCTGGTGACCAGGCGGAGGTATATGTGCTGGTGACCAGGCTGACGTATTTGTGTTGGTGACCAGGCTGAGGTATGTGTGGTAGTGACCATCCTGAGGTATGTGCGCTGGTGACCAGACTGAGCTAAGTGTGCTGGTGATAAGGCTGAGGTAAGTGTGCTGGTGACCAGACTGAGCTAAGTGTGCTGGTGATAAGGCTGATGTAAGTGTGCTGGTGACCAGGCCGAGGGATATGTGCTGGTGACCAGGCTGATGCATACCTGCTGGTGACCTGGCAGAGGTATACTTGCTGGTGACCAGGCTGAGGTATACCTGCTGATGACCAGGCGGAGATATGTGTGCTGGTGACCAGGCTTAGGTAAATGTGCTGGTGACCAGGCTGAGGTATATGTGCTAGTCACCATGTTGAGGTACGTATGCTGGTGACCAGGCTGAGGTATATGTGCTGGTGACCAGGCTGAGGTATATGTGCTAGTCACCAGGTTGAGGTATGTATGCTGGTGACCAGGCTGAGGTATATGTGCTGGTGACCAGGCTGAGGTATATGTGCTAGTCACCAGGTTGAGGTATGTATGCTGGTGACCAGGCTGAGGTATATGTGCAGGTGACCAGGCTGAGGTATGTGTGCTGATGACCAGGCTGAGGTAAGTGTGCTGGTGATCAGGCTGAGGTATTTGTGCTGGTGACCAGGCTGAGGTATATGTGCTAGTCACCAGGTTGAGGTATGTATGCTGGTGACCAGGCTGAGGTATTTGTGCTGGTGACCAGGCTGAGGTATATATGTTGGTGACCAGGCTGAGGTATATGTGCTGGTGACCAGGCTGAGGTATATGTGCGGGTGACCAGGCAGAGGTATATGTGCTGGTAACCAGGATGAGGTATGTGTTCTGGTGACCAGGCTGAGGTAAATGTGCTGGTGACCAGGCTGAGGTATGTGTGCTAGTGACCAGGCCAAAGTAAGTGTGCTGGTGACCAGAGTGAGGTAAGTGTGCTTGAGACCAGGCTGAGGTATGTGAGCTGGTGGCCAGGCTGAGTTATATGTGCTGGTGACCAGGCTGAGGTATATGTGCTGGTGACCAGGCTGAGGTATATGTGCTGGTGACCAGGCTGAGGTATATGTGCTGGTGACCAGGCTGAGGTATATGTGCTGGTGACCAGGCTGAGGTAAGTGTGTTGGTGACCAGGCTGAGGGAAGTGTGCTGGTGACCAAGCTTAGGTGAATGTGCTGGTGACCAGGCTCAGCTATGTGTGCTGGTGACCAGGCTGAGGTAAGTGTGCTTGTGACCAGGCTGAGGCATATGAGCTGGCTACAAGGCTGAGGTATATGTGCTGGTGACCATGCTGAGGTATATGTGCTGGTGACCAGGCTGAGATATATGTGCTGCTGACCAGGCTGAGGTATATGTGCTGGTGACCAGGCTGAGGTATGTGTGCTGTTGACAAAGCGGAGGTATGTGTGCTGGAGACCAGGCTGATGTATATGTGCTGCTGACCAGGCTGAGGTATATGTGCTGGTGACCAGGCTGAGGTATGTGTGCTGGTGACCAGGCTGAGGCAAGTGTGCTGGTGATCAGGCTGAGGCAAGTATGCTGGTGACCAGGCGGAGGTATGTGTGCTGTTGACCAGGCGGAGGTATATGTGCTTGTGACCAGGCGAAGGTATATGTGCTGGTGACCAGGCGGAGGTATGTGTGCTGTTGACCAGGCGGAGGTATGTGTGCTGTTGACCAGGCGGAGGTATGTGTGCTTGTGACCAGGCGAAGGTATATGTGCTGGTGACCAGGCGAAGGTATATGTGCTGGTGACCAGGCTGACGTATTTGTGTTGGTGACCACGCTGAGGTATATGTGCTGGCGACCTGGCTGAGGTATATGTGCTGGTGACCAGACTGAGGTATATGTGCTGGTGATCAGGTTGATGTATATGTGCTGGTGACCAGGCTGAGGCAAGTGTGTTGGTGACCAGGCTGAAGGAAGTGTGCTGGTGACCAAGCTTAGGTGAATGTGCTGATGACCAGGCTCAGCTATGTGTGCTGGTGACCAGGCTGAGGTAAGTGTGTTTGTGACCAGGCTGAGGCATATGAGCTGGCGACAAGGCTGAGGTGTATGTGCTGGTGACCATGCTGAGGTATATGTGCTGGTGACCAGGCTGAGATATATGTGCTGCTGACCAGGCTGAGGTATATGTGCTGTTGACCAGGCGGAGGTATGTGTGCTGGTGACCAGGCTGAGGTATATGTGCTGCTGACCAGGCTGAGGTATATGTGCTGGTGACCAGGCTGAGGTATGTGTGCTGGTGACCAGCCTGAGGCAAGTGTGCTGGTGATCAGGCTGAGGCAAGTGGGCTGGTGACCAGGCGGAGGTATGTGTGCTGTTGACCAGGCGGAGGTATGTGTGCTGGTGACCAGGCGGAGGTATATGTGCTTGTGACCAGGCGAAGGTATATGTGCTGGTGACCAGGCTGACGTATTTGTGTTGGTGACCAGGCTGAGGTATGTGTGGTAGTGACCATCCTGAGGTATGTGCGCTGGTGACCAGACTGAGCTAAGTGTGCTGGTGATAAGGCTGAGGTAAGTGTGCTGGTGACCAGACTGAGCTAAGTGTGCTGGTGATAAGGCTGAGGTAATTGTGCTGGTGACCAGGCCGAGGTATATGTCCTGGTGACCAGGCTGATGCATACCTCCTGGTGATCTGGCAGAGGTATACCTGCTGGTGAAAAGGCTGAGGTATACCTGCTGATGACCTGGAGGAGATATGTGTGCTGGTGACCAGGCTTAGGTAAATGTGCTGCTGACAAGGCTGAGGTATATGTGCTAGTTACCATGTTGAGGTACGTATGCTGGTGACCAGGCTGAGGTATATGTGCTGGTGACCAGGCTGAGGTATATGTGCTAGTCACCAGGTTGAGGTATGTATGCTGGTGACCAGGCTGAGGTATATGTGCTGGTGACCAGGCTGATGTATATGTGCTAGTCACCAGGTTGAGGTATGTATGCTGGTGACCAGGCTGAGGTATATGTGCTGGTGACCAGGCTGAGGTATGTGTGCTGATGACCAGGCTGAGGTAAGTGTGCTGGTGATCAGGCTGAGGTATTTGTGCTGGTGACCAGGCTGAGGTATATGTGCTAGTCACCAGGTTGAGGTATGTATGCTGGTGACCAGGCCGAGGTATATGTGCTGGTGACCAGGCTGAGGTATATATGTTGGTGACGAAACAAAGGAAGGAGGGAGATAAGGGGTAGGACCACATAGTGAGACAAGGCGGAAAAGAAATGGACAGACGAAAAGAGAGAGACAGAGGAGGGGGGGAAGATATGGACATATGAAAAGAGCGAAAGAGGAAGAGACGATAAGAAGTAGATAAATACACAAAGGAAGAGAGATGGAAAATCCTGGACATAGAGAAGGCAGGGAATAATTTCATGATTCAAATTTAATTCAAATTACAATTGCTCTTTCAGATTTTACTTTACATTTACTCTTCCATTACTTAAATTACATTTAAGTGATCAGAAAAATAACAAAGTGGAGTTACAGTTAATTGTTATTTTGCATTAATTTTCCTCGTTTAATTCAGACTTTACTAATAATAAATCAACGTTAATGTAATCAATTTTAATGTAAATTAATATTAGTGTAAATCAATGTTTGTGTAAATCAATGTTAGTGTAAATCAGTGTTGATATATATCATTGTTAATATAAATCAATATTAGTGTAAATCAATGTTTTTGTAAATCTCTGTTAGTGTAAATCAATGTTAATGTAAATCAGTGTTAATGTAAGAATTCGAACAATACACAAGAATATCAAAAGTTCGATTTTCCGTTCCAAACAGACAGAGAACAAGTGGATTTTTGTCAGATCCCTTGACTAAACTAACAGACAACTTTGCAAGTATATGTGACACTGGCATAACATACAATACTACTGCATTAATACACCTTCCCCATTCACCCATGTTTAATTTATATTCAGGAATGAGGTTATGTTGTCTCTCGCATAACAGTCGTAAAAAAATTTAATTTATATGCAATCCTGAAAGAGAAAATGACAATATTGTCGATGTAGTGAGTATTTCTTCCTCTTTTGTCTGTCCTTGTCCTTCCTCTCTCTCTCTCTTCTAATGGAACCGAGTAAAATATTACGATAATAATGGGAGAGACAAGTAAATTATATAACTCCCTAAAGAGGCTATCCCTGTTATCTAAATTATGAAATGTAATACCCAATGGGTTCTTCTCATTTTAAAACTCACCCAAAGACGTCACTGAGTTTGAATTGTTCATGAAACTCCTGTTTTCAAAAATATATTATGTCCCCTAACGTTTCACACCATTTTCAAAATGTTACTAATTAAAAATCATAAAAAAAAAGACTTTTGGCAAGAAACTGGTATGACTTACGTCTTTATCTGGTAACAGTGCGAGAATTCACTGCCAAGTCTCGACACCGACTTACTCAGTCACACACAGCCTACGTAAACATGATTCACGGCAGAACAAGTACTGGACGTGGCCCAGACAACGAGGATCACATCAGAATGTGGCTAGTTAATAGTCCAAGTCGGACCGAAACGTCGTCGTAAGCTCCAATATCCAATGAAATGGTTATCTGTGTACCACTATGTACCATTTTCGAGTACTTATGTTCACTTCGTAATTAACCTGTCATAGTGCAGCAATATAAGTGTGTAATATAAGTAGGTATCAGCAAGACAACGGCCAGTTGCACTTACTTTTTAACCTAAAAATTTACTTACAATTACTAAAAAATATAAATAATTACATTCAGCTTTAATTTTAATTACAATTACTCCAAGCTTAATTCAGAGACAAGGATACAGAAAAATAAGGAAAGAGATCTTCAAGAGAACATGAAGGAAGGAAGGAAGGAAAGAAAGAAGGAAGGAAGGAAGGAAGAAAAATATAAAAGAAAAAAATGGTTAATAACTTACATTAATACAAGGGCTGTCAATCCGGGAATTCTCGACCTCTGAAATTTGAGGTATCCTCTAGTTTCATGTACTAAGTCTGATTGCTTCCCACTTCTCAGGCGCCGTAGGGCCACTATGGAGTCTGAGAATTAAATCATAGCCATCCTCTATTTCTCTTGTATTTCTCAGTGTACTGTTCTCTTTAAATATATCTCTTCTCTCTCTCTCTCTCTCTCTCTCTCTCTCTCTCTCTCTCTCTCTCTCTCTCTCTCTCTCTCTCTCTCTCTTTTTTTTTTTAAGGATCCCTAGCTTTATTGACAAGCTATTTACAGGTTAAGGATTCCTAACTTTATTGGCAAGCTAAGAGCTGTTACCTACATCAGCTCATTTGAACGCATTTTTATTGTTATGAGACATACAAGTAGGGAACAGGATGAAGTTGGAGCCATCTGTGGGCCAGCATTTTCATTTGATAAACTGACTTTATCTCGTTGACATCATTATGCTGTACGAATGTGTTCCATACTCGAGTCATCCTGGGTATATATGATCTCAGATGGAGTGATGTTCTGGAGAAGGATACAGCCAGAGTGAAGTTACTGCTTTCTGCAAGTCTTGTGGCATAAAAGCTTGTTTCACGCTGTCCTCGAAGTGGATCCAAGTGTGGTACTTTGACAATATTGGCCTTGTACATAACAGTAAGGCCACCCACATCCCTCCTGTGCTGAAGGCTCTGCTGAAATGACAGATCTATCCAGGATGAATCCAGGCGAGAGATGAGACGTCTTGCTCTGTTCTCTACTCTGTCAAGCAGTCGCAGATGAGAGGGGGTGCAGGCAAACCAAGAAAGTGGAGCATACTCTAGGTGTGAGCGTGCTTGTGCCTCGTAGAGAATCTTGCAACCCCTACTGTCAACCAGATGCGAGATACGGCGAAGTGCTGTAAGCTTCCTGGCTGCCTTGTTTGCAAGATTTACAACATGGTTCTTCATGGTTAGTTTGGAGTCAAATTTCACCCCAAGGATATCAACTTCTTCTCCAGGTGCCAACACCCTCCCATTCATCCTTACTAATGCACCAGCATTACCATCATGGTGCCTAGAGACGATCGTCATTTGCGTTTTCTCAGGTGCAAATGTTACTTGCCATCTATTTGGAGGGTGTGTGTGTGGGTGTGTGTGAGGGTGTGTGTGTGTGGGTGTTGGTGTGTGTGTGTGTGGGTGTGTGTGTGTGGGTGTGCGTCCTTGTGTGTATGCATATATTTGTACGCTCGTGTGCACATGTCCGTGCGTGCGCCCTCGTGTGTGTATGTGCGCGCGCGCGCTAGTGTGGGTATATGATCCACTTAATATTTGTATTTATAACTCATTACAATTGTGACCAGGTGTGGACGTATCAGTGGTTCATTACTTTGTAATTTGTTCATGACTGTAACCATGTATAGGAGTGAAGCTGATTCATTACCTCTGTAACTTGCCATGATTAGTGACCAGATCTACCTGGAGTTCATTACCTTTGTAACTGGTTCAGCTATCATAACTTTGGGGTCCAGTCACTGGACCCATTATGTACCTTTGTAATCTTTTGACTACCACCCACAGGATGGGTATGGGGTGCATAAAGATATTAAACTAAAGTGTGTGTGTGTGTGTGTGTGTGTGTGTGTGTGTGTGTGTGTGTGTGTGTGTGTGTGTGTGTGTGTGTGTGTGTGTGTGTGTGTGTGTGTGTGTGGTGTGTGTGACTCAACAATCAATATTTGCACCAATAACTCATTACAGTTGTGACCGGGTGTGGAAGTGTGAATTGCTCATTACTCTATAATTTGTTCATGATTGTAGCCAAAGTATAAACGTAAGTAACCATTCTACAGAATTCATTACCTTTGTAACTTGTGAGCTCGTTGCCTTTGTACCTAGTTCAGCTATCAAAACTTTGGGGGCCCAGTCCCTGGACCCATTACGTACCTCTGTAATCTGTAAATACCTTTGTAACTTGTCATGATTGTGACCAGACTTACCTGGAGTTCATTACCTTTGTAAATTGTGAGTTCATTACCTTTGTAAATTGTGAGTTCATTACCTTTGTAAATTGTGAGTTCATTACCTTTGTAAATTGTGAGTTCATTACCTTTGTAAATTGTGAGTTCATTGCCTCTGTAGCTTGCTCAGCTATCAAAACTTTGGAGTCCAGTCCCTGGACCAATTATGTACCTCTGTAATCTTTTGACTACCGCCCACAGGATGGGTATGGGGTGCATAATAAACATATTAAACTAACTAAAACTAACATCTATTTCCCCAAGCTGATATAGCTCTTAGCTGGTGATTGATGTAGCTTAGAGCAGCTGGCATTTGTTCTCTTGGATAAGTGAATGTCAGTGTACAGTCGTCTTCATATGCATGTGACTCTGGGATGAGATGAAGAAGGTCGTTGAAGTAGACATTCCATAACAATGGTCCCAGCACGCTTCCTTGTGGAACACTTGCCCCAACAGGATGTCTTGCTGATTCCGTTCCATTGAGAACTACACTTAGAGATCTACCATGAAGGTAATCACTGAGGAGACATAGCGTAGATCCTGCAATTCCCAGTGTTGAAGTTTTGCTAAGAGGCCCTGGTGCCACACCCTCTCTCTCTCTCTCTCTCTCTCTCTCTCTCTCTCTCTCTCTCTCTCTCTCTCTCTCTCTCTTTCTCGCTCTCTTTCTCTATCTCACTCTCATATAATATATATGTCGTGCCGAACAGGTAAAATTTGAGATTTTGCCTTAAATACCAACGCTCCTCTTGCTGAATAAGGCAAACGAAAATTTGAGTATGCAATAATTTCGCAAAAATCATTCTGGACCTAACGAAAAAATATATTTCATTGTGTTTGTTTATTATTAAATTATTGTAAACTTATCTACAATATAATTAATTCGATTAGGCTAAAATAAATTACGCTTGTTATAATAAAGTTAGGTAAGTTTTCTAAGGCTCCCTTGATATAAAATTAGCAATTTATACATTAATTAACATAAATGAAAAAATATATCTTTAAACGTACAAGAGAAAATTTTAGAAAGATTTAATTTTAAATGAGCTATTGCTAATTTACCAGTAATGCCTATTCGACACGATATATATATATATATATATATATATATATATATATATATATATATATATATATATATATATATATATATATATATATATATATATATATATATATATATATGTACATATATATATAGATGTGTATGTGTGTGTGTGTGTTGCAGAGCTCAAACCTCTGCAACATAATTGTCCTCAAAAATCTGATAAGTTATACCATAAATTAAGGAAAGATTCTAGACTTCACTTTACGAAACAGAGCAACTGCAATAGTAATTATGGACAAAGTAGATTATAGTGGAGAAATGAACATGTTATTAATAGACATGGGAACTTACGTGCCACTTAAAGCAGAGTTAGTTATTATTAAGACAACGTATCGCACAAGAAAAGAGAATAAAGCTTGACATAGTCTTTAATGTTGGTGACTAACAGAAGATTCTGTCATCTCTTTATTTTCTTTTCCCTGAATTTTCGACAAAGCCTCGTCCATGTGAAAAAAAAGAGACCAATCAATTTTTTTCGTGTTGCAAACAATTTTCTGGTCACTTTCCCAATCTGCATTTTTATTTCATATCATTTTTATTCTGACTCAAAAATAATTTGCATTCTCTTTGGGCTCAAAATGTGCCTGCAACACTGGTTTCCAATTAAAATTAAAAAAAAAAAATCTCCCGAATTACTCAAAGAGTCATGAGTAGCAAATGTGTGTGAGTGTGTGTGAGTGTGTGTGTGTGTGTGTGTGTACACACCTAGTTGTACTCACCTAGTTGAGGTTGCAGGGGTCGAGTCCAAGCTCCTGGCCCCGCCTCTTCACTGGTCACAAGGTCACTCTCCCTGAACCTTGAGCTTTATCATACCTCTGCTTAAAGCTATGTATGGATCCTGCCTCCACTACAGTGAGTGTGTGTGTGTGTGTGTGTGTGTGTGTGTGTGTGTGTGTGTGTGTGTGTGTGTGTGTGTACTTGCCTAATTGTACTCACCTAGTTGTGGTTGCAGGGGTCGAGACTCAGCTCCTGGTCCCTCCTCTTCACTGAACGCTACTAGGTCCTCTCTCTCCCTGCTTTATCATACCTCGTCTTAAAGCTATGTATGGTTCCTGCCTCCACTACATCACTTCCTAGACTATTCCACTTCCTGACTACTCTATGACTTCCAAGTGTGAACCCTTGTTTCTGTGTCCCCTCTCTGGAACATCCTGTCTCTGTCCACCTTATCTACTCCACGCAGTATTTTGTATGTCGTTATCATGTCTCCCATAACCTTACTGTCTTCCAGTGTCGTCAGTCCGATTTCCCTCCCTGAAACTAACCTTGTCGCAAACCTTTGTACTTTTTCTAATTTACTGACGTGCTTGATCAAGTATGGCTTCAAAACAGGTGCTGCATACTCCAGTATGGGCCTGACGTACACAGTGTACAGTGTCTTGAACGATTCTTTTCTAAGGTATCGGAACGCTATCTTCAGGTTTGCCAGGCGCCCATATGCCGCCGCAGTTATCTGGTTGATGTGTGCTTCTGGAGACGTGCTCGGTGTTATACTCACCCCAAGAACTTTCCCCTTGAGCGAGGTTTGCAGTCTTTGGCCACCTAGCCTATACTCTGTCTGCGGTCTTGTGCCCTTCCCCTATCTTCATGACTTTGCATTTGGCAAGATTAAATTCGAGAAGCCAGTTGCTGGACCAGGTGTCCAGCCTGTCCAGGTCTCTTTGAAGTCCTGCCTGATCCTCATCTGATTTAATTCTCCTCATTAACTTCACGTCATCTGCGAACAGGGACACTTCTGAGTCTAACCCTTCCATCATGTCATTCACATATACCAAAAATAGCACTCGTCCTGGAACCGACCCCTGTGGGACCCCGCTCGTCACAGGTGCGTACTGTGATACCTCATCACGTACCATGACTCGTTGTTGCCTCCCTGTCAGGTATTCTTTGATCCATTGCAGTGCCCTTCCTGTTATACGAGCCTGATCCTCTAGCTTCTGAACTAATCTTATGTGAGGAACTGTGTCGAATGCCTTTTTGCAGTCCAAGAAAATGCAATCAAACCACCCCTCTCTCTCGTTGTCATACTTCTGTTACTTTATCATAAAACTCCAGCTTTGTGATACAGAATTTGCCTTCCATGAATCCGTACTGGTTGGCGTTTATACTCTTGTTCCGTTCCACGTGCTCCACCATTCTCCTCCTGATAATCTTCTCCATGACTTTGCGTACTATACACTATAGTTTAGTGCCTCTTTTCTGTCTTCTTTGTTTTAAAAATGGGAACTACATTTGCCGTCTTCCATACCTCAGGTGGTTGCCCAGTTTCAAGGGATGTGTTGAAGATTGTGGTTAGTGGCACACACAGCGTTTCTGCTCCCTCTCTAAGGACCCGCGGGGAGACGTTGTCCGGTTCCATTGACTTTGAGGTATTAAAGTCCCTTAGCAGCTTCTTCACCTCCTCCTTAGTTGTGTGTATGTCATCCAACACTTTTTTGGTATATTCCTTGTTGGTGTACCCCTCTGTTCTGTCTTCCCAGAGGCCTTCCTGTCTCCACTGTAAATACTTCCCTAGATCTCGTGCAGAGCTCCTCACATGCCTCTTGATCGTTTCTTGTAAGTTCCCCACCTTCTTTCCTCAGCCTGATCACCTGACCATTGACTGTTGTCTTCCTTCTGATGTGGCTATACAGCAGTTTCGGGTAAGATTTGACTTTCGATGCTATGTCGTTTTCGTACAGTCGCTAGGCCTCCCTCCTAATCTGTGCATACTCGTTTCTGGCTCTTCGACTAATCTCCTTACTTTCCTGGGTCCTTTGCCTCCTGTACCTTTTCCATTCTCTGATGCACTTAGTGTTTGCCTTCCTACACCTTCAGGTAAACCAAGGACTCGCTATGGTCTTCCCATTATTTCTGTTGCTCTTAGGAACAAACCTTTCCTCTGTCTCCTTTCATTTTGTTGTTACATGTTCCATAATTTCGTTTACTGACTTTCCTTCCAGTTCTCTGTCCTACTGAACCTCCTGCAGGACGTTCCTCACACTTGTGTAGTCCCCTTTTTATAGTTTGGCTTTTCCCATTCAACTCCTGTTACCCCCTCCACTTGTAACTCTACTGTATAATCAAAACTCAGAACCACGTGATCACTAGCTCCAAGGGGCCTCTCATATGTGATGTCCTCAATGTCTGAACTACTCAGGGTGAACACAAGGTTCAGTCTTGCTGGTTCATCCTCCTTCCTCTCTCTGGTAGCATGTGTGTGTGGTGTGTGTGTGTGTGTGTGTGTGTGTGTGTGTGTGTGTGTGTGTGTACTCACCTAATTGTACTCACCTAATTGTGGTTGCAGGGGTCGAGACTCAGCTCCTGGCCCCGCCTCTTCACTGATCGCTACTGGATCCTCTCTCTCTCTGCTTCCTGAGCTTTGTCATACCTCTTCTTAAAACTATGTATGGTTCCTGCCTCCACTACTTCACTTGCTAGGCTATTCCACTTGCTGACAACTCTATGACTGAAGAAATACTTCCTAACGTCCCTGTGACTCGTCTGAGTCTTCAGCTTCCAATTGTGACCCCTTGTCCCTGTGTCCCCTCTCTGGAACATCCTATCTCTGTCCACCTTGTCTATTCCCCGCAGTATCTTGTATGTCGTTATCATGTCTCCCCTGACCCTTCTGTCCTCCAGTGTCGTCAGTCCGATTTCCCTTAACCTTTCCTCGTACGACATTCCCTTGAGCTCTGGGACTAGCCTTGTTGCAAACCTTTGTACTTTCTCTAACTTCTTGACGTGCTTGACCAGGTGTGGGTTCCAGACTGGTGCTGCATACTCCAGTATGGGCCTAACATACACAGTGTACAGTGTCTTGAACGATTCCTTATTAAGGTATCGGAACGCTATTCTCAGGTTTGCCAGGCGCCCGTATGCTGCAGCGGTTATTTGGTTGATGTGTGCCTCCGGTGATGTGCTCGGTGTTATGGTCACCCCAAGGTCTTTCTCCCTGAGTGAGGTCTGTAGTCTTTGTCCAACTAGCCTGTACTCTGTCTGCGGTCTTCTTTGCCCCTCCCCAATCTTCATGACTTTGCATTTGGCTGGATTGAATTCGAGAAACCAGTTGCTGGACCACATGTCCAGCCTGTCCAGGTCTCTTTGCAGTCCTGCCTCATCCTCGTCCGATTTAATTCTTCTCATCAACTTCACGTCATCTGCGAACAGGGACACTTCAGAGTCTATTCCTTCCATCATGTCGTTCACATATATCAAAAATAGCACTGGTCCTAGAACTGACCCCTGTGGGACCCCGCTCGTAACAGGCGCCCACTGTGATACCTCTTCACGTACCATGACTCGTTGCTGCCTCCCTGTCAGGTATTCCCTTATCCATTGCAGTGCCCTCCCTTTTACGTGCGCCTGATCCTCCAGCTTCTGCACTAATCTCTTGTGGGGAACTGTGTCAAAGGCCTTCCTGCAGTCTAGGAAAACGCAATCTACCCACCCCTCTCTCTCGTGTCTTACTTCTGTTACCTTGTCATAAAACTCCAGGAGGTTTGTGATACAAGATTTGCCTTCCATGAACCCATGCAGGTTTTCATTTATAATCTTGTTCCTTTCCAGGTGTTCGACCACTCTCCTCCTGATAATCTTCTCCATGACTTTGCACACAATACATGTCAGAGACACAGGTCTATAGTTTAGTGCCTCGTTTCTGTTTCCTTTCTTAAATATGGGGACTACATTAGCTGTCTTCCATTTCTCAGGTAGTTGCCCAGTTTCAAGGGATGTGTTGAAGATTGTGGTTAGAGGCACACACAGCATCTCTGCTCCTTCTCTAAGGACCCATGGGGAGATGTTGTCCGGTCCCATCGCCTTTGAGGTGTCAAGTTCACTTAAGAGCTTCTTCACCTCCTCCTCAGTTGTTCGTATGTCATCCAACACTTGTTGGTATATTCCCTCTTGATGTTCCCTTCTGTTCTGTCTTCCCACAGCCCTTCCTGTCTCTACTGTAAAAACTTCCTTAAATCTCCTGTTCAGCTCCTCACATACCTCCTGTTTCCATTTGGTCCTAGGCACATGTCGATTAGACACTAGACCTGTTGTATGTGTGTGTGTGTTAGTTCCCATTTTGTCATAAGCACATGTCGATTAGACACTAGGCCTGTGTGTGTGTGTGTGTGTGTGTGTGTGTGTGTGTGTGTGTGTGTGTGTGTGTGTGTGTGTGTGTGTGTGTGTGTGTGTGTGTGTGTGTGTGTGTGTGTGTGTAAAAGAGAGGCACAGTGCCTGAGAACGTAGAATTGTTTACAAGGGGAGTGGGTAAAGCTCAACGATTGTTTAGAGGCAGCATCACTCAGGCTGATGAGACGCGAGCATCCATCAAGGTAATTGGAGGGTTAAAGCCCGATGTAACGAGGTGAGGCGTACCAGGCAAATGTCCCCTGCATGACTGACTTGGGCCGCCTCCATGCTGAAGCACAGAGAGAGAGAGAGAGAGAGAGAGAGAGAGAGACAGACAGACAGACAGACAGACAGACAGAGACAGAGACAGAGAGAGTTGGAGAGAGAGAGAGAGAGAAACAAGAGTTAAACAAGAGTGGAGAAATTGAGAAAAAAGAAGAGGAGAGAGAAATCAGGAGGAGTGAAACTCGAATTTCCTATTACCAAACTTCTTTTTTTTAAGACATACCTGGAGAGGGTTCCGGGGGTCATCCCCCCTCGGCTTGGTTTGAGACCAGGCCTCGTGGTGGATCAGGGTCTGATCAACTAGCCTGTTACTGCTGGCCGCACATAATCCAACGTACGAACCACAGCCAAGGTAGTCAGGTACTGGCTTTAGGTGCTTGTCCAGCGCCTGCTTGAAGACAGTCAGAGGTTTATTGGCAATTCCCCTTAAGTATGCTGGGAGGGAGTTGAACAGTTCTGGGCCCCTGACACTTATTGTGTTGTCTCTTATCGTGCTAGTGACACCCCAGCTTTTCATTGGGGTATGTTGCATCGTCTACCGAGTCTTTTGCTTTCATAGGGGTTGATTTTTGTATGCAAGTTTGTTATTAATCTCTCTAGGATTTTCCAGGTGTATATAATCATGTATCTCTCATGCCTGCGTTCCAGGGGGTACAGGTTTAGGAACCTCAAGCGCTCCCAGTAATTGAGGTGTTTTATCTCAGTTATGCGTGCCATGAAGGTTCTCTCTACATTTTCTAGGTTAGCAATTTCACCTGCCTTGAAAGGTGCTGTTAGTGTGCAGCAATATTCCAGCCTAGATAGAACAAGCGACCTGAAGAGTGTCATCATGGGCTTGGCATCACTAGTTTTCAAGGTTCTCATTATCCATCTTTTCATTTTTCTAGCAGATGCGATTGATACAATGTTATGATCCTTCAAGGTGAGATCCTCCGACATGACAACTCCCAGGAATTTGTCGTTAGTTTTTCGCTCCATTATGAGGTTGGAATTTGTTTTATACTCTGATGTAGTTTTAAATTTCTTCACATTTATCATATCGGAGTAGTTGAAATTTCTTATCATTGAACTTCATATTGTTTTCTGCAGCCCATTTAGAGATTTGGTTGATGTCCGCCTGGAGTCTTGTGGTGTCTTCAATGAAGGACACTCTCATGCAGATTCGGGTGTCATCTGCATAGGAAGACACGGCACTGTGGCTTATATCCCTGTCTGTCAGATATGAGGATGAGAAACAAGATGGTTCGAGTACTGTGCCTTATAGAACAGAGCTTTTCACCGTAGTCACTTAAGACTAATTTGTTGACTACTACTCTTTGTGATCTATTTGTTAGGAAGTTATAGATACATCTACCAGCTTTTCCTGTTATTCCTTTAGCACGCATTTTGTGCGCTATTAAACCATGGTCACACTTGTTGAAGGCTTATGCAAAGTCTTTGTATACTATATCTGCATTCTGTTTGTCTTCTAGAGCATCCAGGACCTTGTCTTGGATGCTCCAGTAGTTGGAACAGACAGGAGCGACCTGCTCTAAACCCATGTTGCCCTGGGTTGTGTTACTGATGGGTATCTAGATGGGTGGTGATCTTGCTTCTTAGAACCTTTTCAAAGATTTTATGATATGGGACGTTAGTGCTAGTGGTCTATAGTTCTTTGCAATTTCTTTACTGCCTCCTATGTGGAGTGGGGCTACGTCTGTTATTTTCAGTAGCTGGGGAACGACCCCTGTGACCATGTTCCCTCTCTATAGGATGTTAAAAACACGTGATAGGGTCTTCTTGCAGTTCTTGATGAACACAGAGTTCCTTGAGTCATGGGCTGGGACAGACGGCATTGGCATGTCAGTTATCTCCTTCTCGAAGACATTTGGCATCAAGCTAATATCAGATAGGTGTGTGTCTACCAAATTCTGCGTCTCTTTCATAAAAAATCATTTAGATTTTCGACTCTCAGTCTGCTTAGCCGCTTGCTAAAAACCGATTCCTATTGGGACTAGAGTAGCTCACTCATTTCCTTGTTGTCATATGTGTAGGACTCATCTTGTTTAAGTAGGTGACCAATACTGGATGTTGTTATAAACTTTGATTTGGCATAAGAGAATAAATACTCTCGGTTTCTTTCAATTTCATTTATGGCTTTCAGTACTTTTCGCGTTTCTTGACTCCTGTAAGATTCCTTTAGCTTAAGTTTAATGTTCACTATTTCTCTGACCAGTGTCTCCCTACGTATTGCAGGTAAATTGGCATCTTTTAGTCGCTCTGTTATTCTTTACCTTCGCCTGTATAGGGAGCGTTAGCCTTGTACATAACAGTAAGGCCACCCACATCCCTCCTATGTTGAAGGCTCTGCTGAAATGACAGATCTATCCAGGATGGGTCCAGGCGAGATGAGACGTCTTGCTCTGTTCTCTACTCTGTCAAGCAGTCGCAGATGAGAGGGGGGCAGGAAAACCAAGAAAGTGGAGCATACTCAAGGTGTGAACGTACTTGTGCCTCGTACAGGATCTTGTAACCCCTACTGTCAAGCAGATGCGAGATACAGCGAAGTGCTGTAAGCTTCCTGGCTGCCTTGTTTGCAAGATTTACAACATGGTTCTTCATGGTTAGTTTGGAGTCAAATTTCACCCCATGTATATGCTTCTTCTAAATTCAGCATCTTGTAGTGATGAAATTACTGTGCAGCTTTAAATCATAATAAAATATGGCCATAATTTATTATTACCGATTTTAAGAATGACAATACAAACACAAATGTGGGGAAAAAGTCTCGTCAGTAAAATGCTGATAGAAAAAAATGATGAAAATGAAGAATGGGAAGCAGCGTTAAACTACAAAGTGGAAATCTAATCTCTCTGCGGAAGTCTTTGATTAAATGATGAATAAATTCACAAAGATGTTTGCCTTGCACTGTAAGCTTTGCAAAGCTCTATTATTGGCTAAACGTCTTTGTAATAAAAGCCTCTCTCTCTCTCTTGCTCTCTCTTTCTCTCTCTCTCTCTCTCTCTCTCTCTCTCTCTCTCTATCTCTATCTCTCTCTCTCTCTCTCTCTCTCTCTCTCTCTCTCTCTCTCTCTCTCTTCTCTCTCTCTCTCTCTCTCTCTCTTCTCTCTCTCTCTCTCTCTCTCTTCTCTCCTCTCTTCTCTCCTCTCTCTCTCTCTCTCTCTCTCTCTCTCTCTCTCTCTCTCTCTCTCTCTCTCTCTCTCTCTCTTCTCTCTCTCTCTCTCTCTCTTTCCTCTAACCCCCCTCTCTCTCTCTCTCTCTCTCTCCTCTCTCTCTCTCTCTCTCTTTCCTTTTTTTTTTTTTTTTTTTTTTTACACAGGGTCTGACAAGGTTAAGGATCCCTAGCTTTATTGAGCTATTTACAGGTTAAGGATTCCTAACTTTATTAAAGCAAGAGCTGTTACCTACATCAGCTCATTTGAAAGCATTTTTATTGTTATGAGACATACAAGTAGGGAACAGGATGAAGTTGGAGCCATCTGTAGGCCAGCATTTCATTTGATCAACTGACGTTATCTCGTTGACATCATTATGCTGTACGAATGTGTTCCATACTCGAGTCATCCTGGTATGTATGATCTCAGATGGAGGATGTTCTGGAGAAGGTACAGCCAGAGGAAGTTGCTGCTTTCTGCCCGTCTTGTGGCATAAAAGCTTGTTTCACGCTGTCCTCGAATGGATCCAAGTGTGGTATTTTGACAATATTGGCCTTGTACATAACAGTAAGGCCACCACATCCCTCCTATGTTGAAGGCTCTGCTGAAATGACAGATCTATCCAGGATGGGTCCAGGCGAGAGATGAGACTTCTTGCTCTGTTCTCTACTCTGTCAAGCAGTCGCAGATGAGAGGGGGCAGGCAAACCAAGAAAGTGGAGCATACTCAAGGTTTGAGCGTACTTGTGCTCGTACAGGATCTTGCAACCCTCTACTGTCAAGCAGATGGAGATACGGCGAAGTGCTGTAAGCTTCCTGGCTGCCTTGTTTGCAAGATTTACAAATGGTTCTTCATGGTTAGTTTGGGGTCAATTTCACCCCAAGGATATCAACTTCTTCCAGGTGCCAACATCGTCCCATTCATCCTTACTACTGCACCAGCATTACCATCATGGTGCCTAGAGACGATCATCATTTGCGTTTCTCAGGTGCAAATGTTACTTGCCATCTATTTCCCCAAGCTGATATAGCTCTCAGCTGGTGATTGATGTAGCTTAGAGCAGCTGGCATTTCTTCTCTTGGATAAGTGAATGTCAGTGTACAGTCGTCTGCATATGCATGTGATTCTGGGATGAGATGAAGAAGGTCGTTGAAGTAGACATTCCATAACAGTCTCTCTCTGTCTCTCTCTGTCTCTCTCTGTCTCTCTCTCTGTCTCTGTCTCTGTCTCTCTCTCTGTCTCTGTCTCTCTCTGTCTCTCTCTGTCTCTCTGTCTCTCTCTCTCTCTCTCTCTCTCTCTCTCTCTCTCTCTCTGCTACGCTACTTTTCAGTTTTAAAATGATCAAAATCATTTACTATAAAACTAAAATCACAATAATACACGCAGTAGTGACATAGTTTACCACGTAACATCTGATCAACTAGATGATGAAACCAACCTGTGAAAAAAAAAATCAGTAACAGAAAACACACCCGCGAGCGCTTCCGTGTGTTCATACAACCGTCCTCAGACGATTATTATATATATTAGAAAGAGCCAAACCCGCAAAGCCTGTACAGAAGCTAGGTATTGGGAGGTATTCTGAGTTGATCCAAGGGGAAGGTAGCTCCTCTTCCTTGGATCACCATCCGTTTAACACCAAGAAAACTCACTTGATGAGGAACCTTCAGAGGAACTTATATTCATGTCTATTATCAGGAGATTTTGAGTGAGATCTCCCCACATTTTTTATATATAAAAAAAAAAGTTTCTCCTCAATACTGAAGCGTTTTCGATTTTTTTGTGGGGGGAAAGGAATTTAATCAATGAGTAATTTTGTCCTTGTTGGCTATTTGCTAAAAAGAGAGGAGTGGACTTGTCAGACAAATACCTTAAATAACTTGGAATTCTATTCATTCAAAAATCGGATCATTTTAATGGCAAACGTGATATGAATGGGAGTGTCTGAGCTGGAGAGGTTACGGGAGGTAACCAGTGTTTTCATAACGGGTTAAAAGAAGGGGCGGGGTGGGTCAACAAATTGGGGAAGGGTAGATCAACACGGATGGGATGGGGCAGGTCTCATCACTGACGGGAAGGGGGTAGGTGAGACTAGTATACTATCTATACATTATAATTAAGGGAGGTGTCGCCAGTTGACCTTAAGCCAAGTCTAACCGCCCTTATCAATTTACCGCTCCTCCCATAATTAAAAATTGCCTTCTTTTCCAAGCAATTATTATTATTAATATTCTCTTGCAAGTCCTCTCTTTCTTACTTCTCTAAGTCTTCATATTTATCACCTTTCTCCCCCTTCTCCCTGTCATTTTTCTTCTTCTGCTTCTCCTTAACCTCTCATTTCGTCTAGTTCTTAACGCCTCCTATTTCACTTCCTCTTCTCTTCCTTTCCTTCTTCTCCCCTTTCTATCCTTCCTCTCCTCTTCCTCACCTCTTCTAGAGCAAGACTCTGTAGCGTGTGCTGCTTATGTAAAAAGCTCTAAGTAGACATACTGGACATAAATTTTATGGGTTCTGTTTGAGAGAGTAACAGTTTGCTGTCTGAATACGTGTAGACTTTGAATTGTGTTGCGTTGTGAAGGGAAGGAAGAGAAAGTAGGGCAGGCAGGCACATCACTGGAGAATAATAATAATGAAGTACACATCAGTGGAGGAACAATAGTCAGGCACACACACAAATGGAGGAAAAATAAAGACACACACATTACTAAACGAACAACAGAGAGATACACACACACACACACACATCACTGGAGGAAAAAGAACTAGGTTCACCCATCAGTGGAGGAAAAATAGCCAACTACACACATCACTGGAGGGAACAAGAGCGAGGTACACACATCACTGGAGGAACAATAGCGAGACAGACAATGGAAGTGAACAAAGGAATCCCCCACATTAACTCAGCACTGTGTAAATGTCTTGGAAGATAACTCTCTGCTGGCCCCTTGAACACCTCTACCTGGCTACAGTCTGAGGTGTGTGCTCTCGTGTAATTAATATACATATTTTTTGTATACATTCTCTCTCTCTCTCTCTCCCTACCTCCATTCTTTCCTTCCTCCCTCCATCCATCCCTTCCTCCCTCCTTCCCTCCTTCCTTCCCCCCTCCCCTCCTATGATTCCATCTTCCAACTTATAAAGGTGTCGCTGATGATTATTAACCTAGCACAATGAATGATTATTAACCTAATATAATGAATGATCATTAACCTAGTATAATCATTGGCTACAGTTACATAAAGCTTCTCGTTGCTGTTATGGGCATTGCTGGTACCATCTTGAGTATTCTCGGCACTGTCTTGCGTATTATTGTCACTACCTTGGGGATTTTTGGCACTATTTTCTCAGTTTTCATAGTAATGTTTTCGACATTTCTGATGCTATTCGCAAATAACCCAAACTATAGATGACGTTTCGGTCCGTCCTAGACCATTCTCAAGTCACCTGAAAATGGTCCAACTGCAGTGTTGTAACTTTTTTTCTGCTACTGTTTTTAGCATTCCTGATACTGTCTTCAGCATTCGAAGAACTGCAGTAATATTCTTGCCTTCCAGAGTGCAAGTACAAACAAGACTAGACTTATACAACAGATAAATACTGGCTAATTTATTAATGAAATTAACCATAGGAAATTAATTCAACACCTTTCCAAAATCAAAGATTATACTTGAATGATTTATTTAAAAAAGTTGTATTACATAAATACTCTATCCCGGAATATGTTATGGGTCATTCACTACAAATCTATAAAAAGCTACTTATTTTCAAGAGGTGATTTAAATCATGCAAATTAAATTAAAAAATAAATTTACAAAATAATGAAAACTAGTACAAAATCATGAAAGAATTGTTGAGAGCATTAAAAACATTAACAGAATTGTGCAGATCATTAATAAATGGAAAAGGAATCAGAGGAGAAAATAGCTTAGGCAGTGAAATATTTTAGTGGCTTAAACTGTACGAATATTCTATACACTGTTGAGAGGTACTAGATACTAGGTACTAGGTACTAGGTACTAGGTACTAGGTACTAGGTACTAGGTACTAGGTACTAGGTACTAGGTACTAGGTACGGGATACTAGAGACGCTCTCAATCTTAATAAGTCGGGAAAAGTCTTCTTTCTTCAGTAATCTGAGAAAGTGAGTGAGTGTGTGCGTGTGTGTGAGTGTGTGTGTGTACTTACCTATTTGTGGTTGTAGGGGTCGATTCATAGCTCCTGGCCCAGTCTCTTCACTGGTCGCCACTAGGTCCGCTCTCCTCCTGCTCCATGAGCTTTATCGTGACACTTGTTGAAGCCATGTACGGACCCTGCCTCCACTACCTCACTCTCCAGGTTATTCAACTTCCTGACAATTTTATGGCTGAAAAAACTTCCTAACATCCTTTTGACTCATGTGAGTCTTCAACTTGCAGTTGTGACCCCTTGTTGCTGTGTCACATCTCCGAAACACTCTGTCCCTCTCCTCCTCAATTTCTTTCAGTATTGTGCATGCCGTTATCATGCCACAAGGCCACGGTGGCCCGTGACCTGGTGCTAAAGCTCTCTGCTGATATCCTGGGTTCGATTCCCGGAAGGGGTGGAAACATTGCGTATGTTTCCTTACACTTGTTGTCCATGTTCACCCATCAGTAAAAATGGGTGCCTGGGTGTTAGTCGACTGGTGTGGGGTCGTAACCTGGGACAAAATTGACTTAATTTGCCAGAAATGCTCTGCATAACAAGCGGCTTTCTAAATAGTAGCATGTCATTAATGTCATCTAGGCCTGTATACCTTGTACATGTCCTTGTAGAAATATATATTATTATTATTATTATTATTATTATTATTATTATTATTATTATTATTATTATTATTATTATTATTATTATTATTATTAGTATCTCTCCTGTCCTCCAGTATCGTCAGGTCAATTTTCCTTAACCCCTCCTCGTAGGACATACCCCTTAGCTTCGGGACTAGTCCTTTTGCAAACCTTTGCATTTTCTCTAATTTCTTGAAATCCTTCACCAGGTGTCGGTTCCATACTGGTGCCGCATACTCCAATATGGGCCTGACGTACACAGTGTGCAGGGATCTGAACGATTCCTTATTCACATGTCGGAATGCTAATCTTAGGTTTCCTAGGCGCCCATATGCTGCAGTAGTTATTTGGTTGATGTGCTAATTAGGAGATGTGCCTGGTGTTATACTCACCCCAAGGTCATTTTCCTTGAGTGAGTTTTGTAGTCTCTGGCCCACTAAACTGTACTCCGTCTGCGGTCTTCTATGTCCTTCCCAATCGTGGTGGGGTTGAACTCCAGGAGCCACTTACTGACCAAGATTGCAACCTGTCCAGATCCCTTTGTAGTTCTGCTGATCCTCGCCTGATTGAATTTTTCTGAACAGCTTCAGATCATCTACAAACAGGGACACTTCTGAGTCTATTCCTTCCGTAATGTCGTTCACATACACCAGAAACAGCACTGGTCGTAGGACTGACCCCTGAGGAACCCCGCTCGTCACAGGCGCCCACTCTGACACGTCACGTACCATGACTCGCTGATGTCTTCCTGACAGGTATTCCCTGATCCATTGCAGTGCCTTCCCTGTTATACCTGCCTGGTTCTCCAGCTCATGCACTAATCTCTTGTATGGAACTGTGTCAAAAGCCTTCTTACAGTCCAAGAAAACGCAATCTTCCCACCCCTCTCTGTCTTGTCTTCCTACTGTCACTCTGTACTCACCTAGTTGTACTCACATAGTTGAGGTTGCAGAGGTCGAGTCCAAGCTCCTGCCCCCACCTCTTCACTGGTCGCCACTAGGTCACTCTCCCTGAACCGTGAGCTTTATCATACCTCTGCTTAAAGCTTTGTATGGATCCTGCCTCCACTACATCGCTTCCCAAACTATTCCACTTCCTGACTACTCTGTGGCTGAAGAAATACTTCCTAACATCCCTGTGATTCATCTGTGTCTTCAACTTCCAACTATGTCCCCTTGTTACTGTGTCCAATCTCTGGAACATCCTGTCTTTGTCCACCTTGGCAATTCCTCTCAGTATTTTGTATGTCGTTATCATGTCCCCCCTATCTCTCCTGTCCTCCCTTAATCTCTCCTCGTAGGATATACCGCTTCGCTCTAGGACTAGTCTTGTTGCAAACCTTTGCACTTTCTCTAGTTTCTTTACGTGCTTGGCTAGGTGTGGGTTCCAAACTGGTGCCGCATACTCCAATATGGGCCTAACGTACACGGTATACAGGGTCCTGAACGATTCCTTATTAAGATGTCGGAATGCTGTTCTGAGGTTTGCTAGGCGCCCATATGCTGCAGCAGTTATTTGGTTGATGTGCGCTTCAGGAGATGTGCTTGGTGTTATACTCACCCCAAGATTTTTTTCCTTGAGCGAGGTTTGTAGTCTCTGGCCCCCTAGACTGTACTCCGTCTGCGGTCTTCTTTGCCCCTCCCCAATCTTCATAACTTTGCACTTGTTGGGGTTGAACTACAGGAGCCAATTGCAGGACCAGGTCTGCAGCCTGTCCAGATCCCTTTGTGGTTCTGCCTGGTCTTCGATCGAATGAATTCTTCTCGTCAACTTCACGTCATCTGCAAACAGGGGCACTTCGGAGTCTATTCCTTCCGTCATGTCGTTCACAAATACCAGAAATAGCACTGGTCCTAGGACTGACCCCTGTGGGACCCCTCTGGTCACAGGTGTTCACTCTGACACCTCGCCACGTACCATGACTCGCTGCTGTCTTCCTAACAGGTATTCCCTAATCCATTGTACTGCCTTCCCTGTTATCCCTGCTTGGTCCTCCAGTTTTTGCACTAATCTCTTGTGTGGAACTGTGTCAAACGCCTTCTTGCAGTCCAAGAAAATGCAATCCACCCACCCCTCTCTCTCTTGTCTTACTACTGTCACCATGTCATAGAACTCCAGTAGGTTTGTGACACAGGATATCCCGTCCCTGAAACCATGTTGGCTACTCTTGATGAGATCATTCCTTTCTAGGTGTTCCACCACTCTTCTCCTGATAATCTTCTCCATGACTTTGCCTACTATACATGTCAGTGACACTGGTCTGTAGATTAGTGCTTCATGTCTGTCTCCTTTTTTAAAGATTGGGACTACATTTGCTGTCTTCCATGCCTCAGGCAATCTCCCTATTTCGATATGTGTGTGTGTGTGTGTGTGTGTGTGTGTGTGTGTGTGTGTGTGTGTGTGAGTACTCACCTATTTGTACTCACCTATTTGTGGTTGCAGGGGTCGAGTCCTAGCTCCTGGCCCCGCCTCTTCACCGGTTGCTACTAGACCCTCTCTCTCCCCGCTCCATGAGCTTTATCAAACCTCGTCTTAAAACTGTGTATGGTTCCTGCCTCCACTACGTCATTTTCTAGGCTATTCCACTGCCTTACAACTCTATGACTGAAGAAATACTTCCTACTATCTCTCTGACTCATTTGTGTCTTCAACTTCCAATTGTGGCCTCTTGTTTCTGTGTCCCCTCCCTGGAACATCCTGTCCTTGTCCACCTTGTCTATTCCACGCAGTATTTTATATGTCGTTATCATGTCTCCCCTGACCCTCCTGTCCTCCAGTGTCGTCAGGCCGATTTCCCTTAATCTTTCTTCATAGGACATTCCCCTTAGCTCTGGAACTAACCTTGTTGCAAACCTTTGTACTTTCTCTAGTTTCTTGACGTGCTTTATCAAGTGCGGGTTCCAAACAGGTGCTGCATACTCCAGTATGGGCCTGACATACACGGTGTACAGTGTCTTGAATGATTCCTTACTAAGGTGTCGGAATGCTGTTCTCAGGTTTGCCAGGCGCCCATATGCTGCAGCAGTTATCTGATTGATGTGTGCTTCCGGAGACATGCTCGGTGTTATACTCACCCCAAGATCTTTCTCCTTGAGTGAGGTTTGCAGTCTTTGGCCACCTAGCCTATACTCTGTCTGTGGTCTTCTGTGCCCTTCCCCTATCTTCATGACTTTCCATTTGGCAGGATTAAATTCGAGAAGCCATTTGCTGGACCAGGTGTCCAGTCTGTCCAGGTCTCTTTGAAGTCCTGCCTGGTCCTCATCAGATTTAATTCTCCTCATTAACTTCACATCATCTGCAAACAGTGTGTGTG
>NC_091303.1:11191002-11198502 GCF_038502225.1 Cherax quadricarinatus
GGGGGGTAGAGAGGTGTAAGAGACAAGAGGCATGGAAGCCTTTCTGAGATAAGATATATGAACTGAGCTAATCTTTAGTACAACTGTTTTTATCTAGTTGTGTAGAAGGAAGGTTCTTTGATGCTGGAAAGAGGTTCTTGATCTAATAAATTGGACATGTGTTCGAATTCCCTTGAATCGAGTTTGAATGTCTTATATAACCCCAGGCCCTATATAATTCTTACGAGTTTAGCGCCCACCCACCATGAATTAAATAATATCTAATGGAGAATCTGTCGAATGAGATCATATTCCAGTTATACGACCTCCACTGGAGCCCTTTTAGAGTGGAATCTTCCTCCAGTAGAACTTCCTCCCATAGAACCTACATAACAGCGAGTCATCAGGGATCCGCATGGAATTCAAGGGACAATGGTGGATTAAGACCCTGAACTAAACCCAAAGTACGACAGGATGCCCAGGGCACGCAGGAGGGACTCCCTGACCCATGTGTGGCTCGCAAGTCATGTGTGTGTGGGGAGGGAACACTAGAGAGAAGAGATGCTGTGTAAGACTCGCAGGTCATGTGTGTGTGGGGAGGGAACACTAGGGAGAAGAGATGCTGTGTAAGACTCGCAGATCATGTGTGTGTGGGGAGGGAACACTAGAGAGAAGAGATGCTGTGTAAGACTCGCAGATCATGTGTGTGTGGGGAGGGAACACTAAAGAGAAGAGACGCTGTGTAAGGCTCGCTGGGTTACCTAGACGAGGTCACCATCTGGAAGTTATTAATTGGGCTGACGGTGCTATTGTGGTGGGGTGAGGAGGGGGATGTAGGGGAGAAAGAAGAGTTTGGTATAGTGAGACATGGCTGGAAGGAGGAGGGGTGATGAGAGGAAGAAAAAAGAGAATTAGTGGCAAGGATAGGGAGAAAAGTGGTAATAAAGAGGGAACGAAAAGAGGCACTGAACGGAACTGAGTGAGGCAGGAAGGGGATAACATGGAGACAAGGAAGGGGGATAGGAGGCAAAAAGAGGAATAGGAGTGAAGGATCCTAACATTAATCGTAAACAGCATCGTCAAGTTGATAAATAAAACATTGAGTATCTACATTCCCAAGACTTGTCTCACCAACCAGTCTCTTTCCTTCAGTCAAGTACATAACTTATTAACTGGAGACACAGTAGAAGGGGGAATATAGGGAAAGGGGGTAAAGAAGGAGATAGAAGTGATGAAGAGAGGTACCATGTGAGGGAACTGGAACGGGATGGTGGTAATAAGAGTGGTAAGGAAGGGGTTTGAAGATTAAATATATTGCAGGGTGTAATGAAGAAGAGGAAATGCAAGTATTAGACAAGTGAAGAGAAAGATGAAAGAAAAAAGTGGCTAAAGAAAGGAAGGGCGGTGATTGATAAACGGGTAGAGCAGTGAAATGGGGTGCCAGAGGAGAGACTTGAGGGGGGAAAACTGGTGGAAAGACGGTAAGGAGGAGGATAATTGTTTGGAAGGGGAGACAAAGGGAAGAATGGGGAGAAAGGTGAAATGCTTTAGGGAGGATAAAGATATTGAGGAAAAGGTGAGGAGGAAAGAAGGATTTTTAAGGAAAGGAGAGCAAAGAGGAAGAAGCTGGAGAATGAGTAATGGAGGGATGAAGAAGAAGACAACTGAATAATAGATGGGGGGGAGGGTTAACAAGGGGCTAGGTTTTATGAAGCATAAAAGCGGCAGGAAGTTAGAGCTAGCTTCAGCGATAGTGTCAGAGATATGGAGGCGTCTAACTGGTAGAAAGAGAGAGAGAAGGGAGAGAAAAATGATAACGAAAGAAGGTACATGTTGATAAGAATTAAAGAAGGAAAGATGGGGAAACAAAACAGACGAGGAAAAGGTGACAGTTTTTTTTTTTTCTGTGTTTGAGGCTGTGCCCGAGTGTTGTTACAGAGTAGGCCTATGCTCTTGGTGTCCCGTCTTCTCTATTAAATGTACCGTCCGAAGCAAATCCCAAGAGAGAGGGAGAGGGGCGATTGTTATATTAATATGCAACGCTGAAGTCGTGAAGGTTAATATAACGCAACAGGTAGAGGCTGAGTCCTTTGTTCACTAAAAGAAAGACAGAATCTCTACTCTGACAGCCAGACACTCTCTTCTTTAGTGAAAGAAACACGACTCCCGTCACGTTCATAACATTAACCTGTGTGACCTTACGTTGTAAGGCTCGCTCCTGCCCCTCCTTTCCTCACTCTCTTCATAACTTCTGGTCGTCAGTGAAACAAGCTAAACACGTTGGCTCCTAACTGTTATAGGCAGTTCTGCACTACCTTCCATTCTCTGCCCAGTCCCCTGTCTATCCCTCTCCGACCACTTCCCCAAGACCCCAGGTCATTCTAGGCCGTAAGTTGGTAACTGCCCCATGTCGTATTTGAGAGGGGGAGGAGATTGACACGTTTAATCTTCAGCACGAGCACAGATTTACAAGATGGAGAACGACTTGGACCTGCCTCGTTTATTTTGTCTATTGGCTGCGAGTCCTTTAATTGGTCGTTGGCTGTTTTAGATATGACGGAACTACAGATACACAGATGTTGGAATGAACGTCAAGCTGTAAGAGTGGATACTGACATCTTTGCACATGTGAAAAAAAAAGACACATTGCAGAAAAAGCTTATATTTGGACAACATTTCGCCCTGTAAGGAGGTTTATAAATTCCTGACTGGCTGAGAGTCGACACATAGCGAAATATTGCACCGATAAAAGCTTGTAAGGCAACGTGCATTTTTTTTTTCACTATCAGCGTTATTACGTTGTTTGGATCCAGATTTAATCTTTAATTTGAAAGAGAATTTGCTTTATACATAGAAAAAGACGTTGTTGGTTTACTTAGTAAATCTTTTATGCACAGAACCAGACGATGTTGGTCTTCTAAATAAATGTTTTATAGACAGACCTGGTGATTGACTTAGAGGAAGACCTTTATTTGGAGCAGTGATCTGTATTTCCAGTCGCAGATATTTATAATCTTTACGAGTGACTTTGAAACAATGGTAAAATCAAAACAGAGAATTCCTCCACAAAAACGTCGTCAGTTTGATACATTTTTTTTTTTACAGAAGAAACTTCAAAAATATAATTATAATAAAAATATTATTTTTGGCATATTTTTCGTTTGTTTGTTTTTTATTTAGATGTTTGATTTAAATTATGTTTTCCCCCTTGTAACTTTCTTCTAACATGTCGTGTAACATCTTAAATTAGAATATTATTTGTCTAACAAGGGCAACTAAATCATTCGGATAGATTGCTACAGAACAAATAATTCTTCTCAAACATCTGAATATTATGTGTGTACTAAACACTTGGGTTGGTGTCACTGTGATTTTTTTAGTTGCCCAGATTCTTAAAATTATGTGTTTAGCATTCAATAAATCAGTAAAAAAAAACAAATTTAATGGCAGTTGACTGTGGGCAGGTGTGGCATGCAAAGAGTACGTAACCTTTATTCGGCGCATGTACACACCCCCAACCAGCGAACCAGGTGACTAAGAGTTGACGATGGGGCCCCGTCGTTCAACTAGTAACCAGATTCCAGCCAATAAGAAGATGGTTTTGGCAATCACAGAGGTTATGTGGGTACCACTCTCCTGTCTGCCCTTGTCATTCCCATTCTAGAGCTGGTTGAAGCACGGTCTGCTCTCTTGTGGCTTCTATTCTGCCTTGCTTACCGTGGAGTGCACTAATACCTATCACTGTACATAGTGTATGTAGTGTACATATTGCTGTTCTAAATTGGTGAAGGATAATATAAGTCAAAACTTTTCTGCTGTGTTTATTTTGCTCCCTTTATACCCAGGATAACAGGCCATTTGGACTCCTGGGTTGTAAAAGCAAGACTTAAGCTAAAAAAAAAATTTGTTTGTAAATTCCGTTAGATTTTCAGAACATTAACCTAACATCTACCAACAGATGCCAGTCAAATGGATTATGTAATAATTCGACAATAAATGTGGCACTTAGTCGATTATTACCAGTACACTATTGATCATTATTGCCTAATAACTTCCAGAGTGTCCTGTGTCATGTTGTTACAACAGTCAGATCCTACACGTGGGCAAAGCACACAGTGAGAAAGATAAACAGCTGCACATCTACATCTAGGAAATAAGCAGGACGGATCTCTACTGCAGCTGAAGTGGATCATTTTCGGGTCTCCTGGCTTTCCTACCCAAAACTCTTGAGATAAAGGGACAACAAAGAGAGTCTTAGTGTACTCGTCTTTCCATCCAGATTACACTGAATCCAGGTCTTGATGTTCCTCATCCAAAACATCTCTCTACAGTATGTGCATATCTGAAAAGGAGCCTTATTCCCGTTGAATGTTCCAGTAGTCAGAGGTAAGATTTTAAGTTTCGGTATAAATCATGCACCTTTTTGTCCTATCGCTAGGAACCAAATGATGAGGATATCTGAGATTGTTTCTCCAGTTCAGCCTCACAATTTTGACTCTAACTTGCTGCAATAAACGCTGGTTATTTGTGAATAATCTTTTCCTGTCTGCTGCGAGGTATCAGAGACTTTTCGACCGTCTCAGGTGAGAGGGATGTCAAACTGATAGTTTCTGTACAGGTCTTCCAGTCTAAACAGATAGTGTATTAATCTTGATTGGGCAACAGATCTGTACATTCTCCCATAATTACTAATTGACATGCTTGACCATGGTAACATCATCCTTATCTTCAAAAAGTCTGAGCGAGCTAAACGGGATTACAAAGGAAAGACAGATAGCGAGCTACATTGGAGTACATGGAAAAGACAGACTGCGAGGTACATGGGAGTACCTCACAGTCCACACCTATGGTCTATTCGAAAAAAAAAAACTATCTTCTTCTGTCTAGAGCAAGAACTATCGTGTATTATCTAAGTGTATGAATCAAGGATAGAAAATGAGAAAGCATAGTATCACGGAAAACAAGAACCCTGGATAAATTTAAAGCAGAGAAGCAATCTAATCTGTCATCAGAATGTTTGTGTAGTCTTGATAAGACATTTTTGAGTTCTGCTTTACTACCTTGTGATGACAAATATTCATGTACCTCACTTAAAGTCAAAATCATTGATTTATCACAGCTGATGTATTTTACAAGCTCATAAAATTCATAATCATTGTTAAGTTTGGTGTCACCTCCATCAGCTTGTTTTATTCTCCCATCAATGAATATCTTTCGACAATAGTCGTAATAATCGGCACCTCTAACTCTTACCTCTGTTTGGTTGGCTCATTCATCCTGTCGTTTACTACAGACTTTAAGGATCAAATCTGTGAACAACGGCTCAGTTCCTGGGCTTACCGTTCTATAAAGAAAAGCTATTTACACATGTTCGAATGAGCATGTCCCTACAGAACAGAAGTCGTAGTTTAAAGTTAAATCATTTAACGTCAGAAAACAGCACAGTGTTTTAGTGTTGAAAGATCACATTCTTATTTTCCTTTTGCTTCCCAAGTGTTGCGTTCATCCTCACGTTATTGTAGTTCCCCATAAACGTTTCCTCTGTCATGACTGGCAGCAACAATGGTTCCGATGCGAAATGTTTCAGATGTTATTTGATCTTCTGGTGGAGTAATACTCTTCAAGAAACACTCTCAAACCATCATTAACATATGTCTAAAAGCAAGAAAAACTGATATTACCCTCAAAATAAAATACAAAACTGAAAGACTATAATATCTTCATGGATGTGTTAGAAGCCTTTCAGTGTACCATGAGAATCCTTTGCAAGTGTGAAAGGATGATATTAAATAACAATGTTTCTTTTCTTCTCCTGTAAATCTCACACTTGAACCAGTCCTCCAGCAGTCACATTTGATTTTCTCTCCGTGTCGCGTGTCATCTCAGACGATATATATAATTCCGGCGATTAACATCTCTCTTGACTTTAGTTGGATGTTTCCTGGCGCGTTAATCACGGCAAAGTTTTAATGGCACGGTCCTCGACTTAGATCGCACACACACACACACACACACACACACACACACACACACACTCACACACACACACACACACACACACACACACACACACACACACACACACACACACACACACACACACACACACGCACACACACACACACACACACACACACACACACACACACACACACACACACACTCACACACACACACACACACACACACACACACACACACACACACACACACACAGGAGGAGGAAACTGCAAAGGAAGATTGGGCAGCAGAGCTCATAAAAAGGGATCATGAATGGGAAAAGAAACTAGAAGAACTTAGCATGAGAATGGAGGAGAGGATAGATATGGAAAGCAGGAAGTGGGAGGTGCATGTCAAAGCAGCAGAAGCTAGGATACAGAGTTTAGAAGAGGAATTGAAAAATCTGAAACAGCCTAAAGAACTAAAGAACATTTTGGGATTGACAACAGAGACTGCTACCTCAGCCACAAATAAGGGGACTGTAGGGAAAGAAGGGGCACAACTGCATGGAGAAGCTCTATCAGAGGAGACTGTAGCAAATGAAAGAGCTAAGCTTTATGTGGAGGCTCTAACAGACAACAACAGAGCCCAAGGAAAGCCGAGAAGGGAAAATGACAGGCCACTGAGCCCAAGTACATTAGCCAGTGAAACTGATGAAAGGAAAGCTGCAGTGGAGGAAACCAAATTAAATGAGGGGATACACAGGGATATGCAGTGGGAGAATGAAAGGGTGAGGTCAGTCTTTGTGTATGGGCTCCAGAAAGTCGAAGGGGAAACATATGAAGCAAGAAAACAAGGGGGAAAAAAGCAATTGAAAGCATCATGAAAGCAATAGGAGAAGACGATATGACCCAGCTGGAAAATTTTCGGAGAATAGGGGGGGTTTGTAAAAAAAAGAACCTGGCCAGTGAGAGTGACCTTCAAGGCAGAAGCGACTCGAACCAGGATCCTGCAGGAGAAAGCACAATTAAGGGACATGACGGCATACAGGAAGGTGTATCTCGACCGCGACAGAGCACAAGAAGAAAGGCAGAAACTGAGAGAGATGATACAAAGGCGAAAGGAGGAAAGAGAGGGGATGGAGAAGACAGACAGGAGATCCCAGACCCAGGAAGAAGATCAAATACAGCCTCCCTCACAACTTCCTATAGAAGCCTCCCAACCAGGTCAACCCCAGTGCAACCAAACACTCTAAATCAAAACACCCATGCCACATCCAATGCCCCCACCCACTATATTACAAACTCCACCCCCACAGCAACAACCCATAGTTCCTTACCAGGTCTCCCACTTCCCCAACCCCAATATACCTCCCAGACCACAGTCTTAGAAAAGAAGTTGAAGGTGTGGTATACAAATGCAGATGGAATAACAAACAAGTATGAGGAGTGGCACGAAAGAATCAAAGAGACATCCCCAGACATAATAGCACTCACAGAAACAAAACTCACCAGAATAATAACAGATTCAATCTTTCCATCCGGATATCAAATCCTCAGGAAAGACAGAGGGAGGAGAGGG
>NC_091303.1:11203502-11228502 GCF_038502225.1 Cherax quadricarinatus
TGTTACTGCAGTCTGTTTTTTTTTTTTTTTTGACAGTCGTTATCCCTCCCTCTTCGTCTTCCTCTTCATCTTTTTTTGCCATCAGTCTCTTCCTCTCCACCGTTCCCTTTATCACTCTCCTCCCCCAATCTCCGACTCTTGCTCTCCATCAATCTGGTGTGTCGGGAAGCAGCCCTTGGGGAGGGAGGAGGATGCGGGACGAGGGGAGAGGGAGGGGGTGTGAGGGAATAAGGGAGGATGGTAAGGGGAGGGGGAGGGGAGGAGGGAAAGAGGAGATATCTTAGTTCACACTGTGGTCGAGGACCATTTCTCCAGAGGTCCCTAGGCCAATATTTGTGGGCGGATATTTGAAGGTCAAGATGTTTTTCCCACGAAATCTGAGAGATTAATGTTCCTCCCATGAGAACTCTCTCTCTCTCTCTCTCTCTCTCTCTCTCTCTCTCTCTCTCTCTCTCTCTCTCTCTCTCTCTCTCTCTCTCTCGCAATTAGCCTCAGCCGACACTCGATCATATTGCAATCTATGTTGCCTCTAATCTTCAATTTTGATGGAAAAAATAATGCCCCAGTGCACAACATGAGCCAAAAATCTTGTTTTATGTGTCTGATGATTGATCCTTGAGGACAGTGGAGACGTCGTGCCAGAGACCACCGTGTCCCTTCCAGGGAAGACAATGGGTTTTTGATCCAAGGAACCGGAGCCGCCTTTACCCTTCCGTGGGTCAAAACTTCCATTCTCACTAGCTGTATGACTGATACAGGTTAATTTCTTTCCTATAAAAATAACAACAACAACAACAACACCAACAACAACAACAACAACAACAACAACAACAATAACAACAACAACAACAACAACAACAACAACAACAATAATAATAATAATAATAATAATAATAATAATAATAATAATAATAATAATAGTAATAATAATAATAATGGTGTGAATACTGTTACGATAATAATGACTCCAGAAATTAGAAAACAGTATGGTAGATTGAGAGGTGTAATGCAGAGAGGAATGAGGGAGATTGAAGACTGCTCAGTCACATGCAAAGAATAGAATATACGCTAGTTAAAATAGAAATGGGGATGACGTAATGATTTACGTGAGAGAGAAAGAGAGAGAGAGAAAGAGAGAGAGAGAGAGAGAGAGAGAGAGAGAGAGAGAGAGAGAGAGAGAGAGAGAGAGAGAGAGAGAGAGAGAGAGAGAGAGAGAGAGAGAGAGAGAGAGGGAGAAGTGTGTGTGTGTGTTAATTAGTTTGGGCTTCCTGAAGCTGTATTAAGATGAAGGTAGGTGGTGTGAGCAATCACCTGTGATGTTGTTGGCGTTATTGATGTATTCAGGCAGAAGGCAGGAGCCAGGGTTGTCGACGTGTGAGAAGCGCAGCCATACATGTGTGGAACCTTCCGTTATACTCTCAGGTAAAGGCTGGATGAAGCAGCGTGTTGCTGAGAAGTGTGAAGGCATAGACACAAACTGCACAACAAGCTATCACCAGGACAACGTTTCGTTCTGTGTAGAGCTTTGTCAAGTGAACCAGTAAAGCTCCACACAGCAACACGTCAAGTGAAACCAGTAAAGCTCCACACAGCAACACGTCAAGTGAAACCAGTAAAGCTCCACACAGCAACACGTCAAGTGAAACCAGTAAAGCTCCACACAGCAACACGTCAAGTGAAACCAGTAAAGCTCCACACAGCAACACGTCAAGTGAAACCAGTAAAGCTCCACACAGCAACACGTCAAGTGAAACCAGTAAAGCTCCACACAGCAACACGTCAAGTGAAACCAGTAAAGCTCCACACAGCAACACGTCAAGTGAAACCAGTAAAGCTCCACACAGCAACACGTCAAGTGAAACCAGTAAAGCTCCACACAGCAACACGTCAAGTGAAACCAGTAAAGCTCCACACAGCAACACGTCAAGTGAAACCAGTAAAGCTCCACACAGCAACACGTCAAGTGAAACCAGTAAAGCTCCACACAGCAACACGTCTTATTCTCCAACTTCATCTTCAATCTGCCAAAAGTATATCGAGTTTACCATTAGCCAGGTGGTAGTTCAAATTTTTTTAATTCATGGGGAAGCATAGTGTCTTCTTGAGAACGAAGTTTCAGAGCTGTTTGAGATGTTTTCTGGCATAGTTGAAATTTTAGGTTAAGTATGAATACTTAATAGAATTGTTGACAGATTGTATACAAACACACAAGTATCATAATTTATAATTAAATTTGCTCTCTAAACTGTATTATAAAGATTCAAAGAGCGCTGAAATTTTTGTCGGGTGAGGAAATATCCTCTCCATTTATACCATAAAAATTGTTTTGCTCTTCTCTTATAAAGAAAGATTGACTTCATGTTTTTTTGTTGACTTTCACAGATGAATTCAGAGACTAAGAACTCGTATCTTTCCTTATCTCATTTCAAAGTCAGTCCCTATCTTAGGTATCCCTTCCCTGTGATGCAACTCACAACAGTAGACCAACACCCAGGTGCTTACCTCATTGCTAGGTGAACAGGGACAACAGGTGCCAGGAAATATGCCCAACGTTTCCACCCTTTCCGGCGATCGAACCACGGATCCCTTAGTATGTAAGCTGAAGACGCTACCAACTGAGCCATGGGACACCATTTTATCATCAACAAAGACGATTCAGTTCTCTCAAATTTTAAGTTTTTGTATTCCTATTACATTAGTCGTTACTTGTGTACTGAGCCAGTCAATGACGTGTTGCACAGGACAACACAGGACGGTCATAGACCGGGCCGCAGGGGCCTTGACCCCAAAAAATCCTCCGGGCCTCCACGTATAGGTACTGTACGTAATGCAAGATATTTTTACCAAATATAATAAAAGATAACCACGGTATTACTGAAATAAGTAAATAAAGATCTTTGGAACAAACTGGCCATCTCCTGCCAAGGTAGAGAATCCTGAAAAAGGACGAAATACTTTCACAGTCATTCGTTCAATCGCTGTCTTGCCAGAAGATTATTGACATCACAGTTCAAATAAGAAACTTAAATTCAAGAATAAATTTCATCCTGCTTATAAAAAAAAAACAGAAAAAACACAAGAGGCTGATCTGTGTTTATTATATGTAATATTCATGGCTGAATTTCATTTTGGAACTGATCTATATAAATCTTCGACGTTAGTGTTACCTGAAGTACACGTGGAGGGGATTTCGGGGGTCGGCGCCCCCGCGGCCTGGTTCGTAACCAGGCCTCGAGGTGGATCAGGGCCTAATCAACAAGGCTGCTACTGCACGTAAAACCGAAGTCGAACCACAGCCTGGCTGGTCGAGTACTGACTTTACGTGCCTATCCACCTCCTACCTGAAGACACCCTTATGTACAATAATAATAATAATAATAATAATAATAATAATAATAATAATAATAATAATAATAATAATAATAATAATTTTATTTTAGCACGAAACATATTTGTACAAAGAATTGTAACAATTGGGTGAACATGCCAAATGCCCCTTTATATCTGGAGAGTTTATCTGGAGAGAGTTCCGGGGGTCAACGCCCCCGCGGCCCGGTCTGTGACCAGGCCTCCTTAGGTCAGTGTCCCAGGATGCGACCCACACCAGTCGACTAACACCCAGGTACCCATTTTACTGATGGGGAACATAGACAACAGGTGGAAAGAAACACGTCCAATGTTTCTACTCTGGCTGGGAATCGAACCCAGGCCCTCACCGTGTGAAGCGAGAGCGTTAACCACCAGGCCACCAGAGCATCTCGGACAGACTTAAGACTAACTTAAGTGAATACATGGAAACTGAATATTCTATTACCTCACTCTATATAACTTTATTAAGTTAGGTAGAGAAGATTTACAGTTTTGATATAGTATATAAAAAATAAAGTATTACAACTTAGCACAATTTAAAATAATGAAGTTGAAACAATTTCAAGTTTGAAGTAAATAATCAAATAGTTGAGGAAACAACAGATTTAATACACAAACATTGATTACACTTCCTTCAGCACTTCACACCGACCTTACTGACTCTACCTCCGTGATACTCTCCACTCTCGCTAGTCTCTGACCCAGCATATTAAACCTTTGGCAAGCCCTACCCTGCAGCGCTGCATGACCCCTGTGGGTTCAGCGCTTAGTTGTGATTATAATAATGATAATAATAATGCTAGTATACTCTCCGGTATTGGAGATTTAACACCTGCATCTATTTTTCTCAGTTTACAAAAGCATCAGTCAGAATTTCAATGAAATCTAACGGTTAAATTCTTAAAAAAAAAATGTGCATCAGGGCGTCACCGAATTACAGATGACTTAACTCTGTTGGATAAAATTCAGAAGATATTTCTAGAGGAAATTCAGAATTGATTCTAAAATAATCTAATTTTCTTTCCGTGTTCGTAAAAGTCTCAGATTCTTTTTTTAATTTATTCTCTTAGACGTATTTACTGATCATAGTGATAGCCGGGAGTCGACCCTCATTCGAAGTCAACTATGACGTGAGGTCGACCAAGTCTGACGCAGCAGTAGCATGAATGGCGCACAAGATCAGTCGCATGCGGCCCTCCAGCCGAGTGCTGGTCACCCATGAATTTCTTAACAGCATAAATTTATAGCCACTGGGGAGGAAAATCAACTCAAATATACTTCGCGTGGTATAAAATATATTTCGCGTATTATCGGATATACTTCGCGCAGTATCGGATATATTTCGCGTAGCATCAAATTTCATCGGTTAACACTTATTTAAAGTGCAAATCTCTTTTTTATTCCCTTAAAAGAAGTTTATTAACGACATTACTATGCCTTACAACGCCATTCATGAACCGCGATTGTCGTACGATATAAGAATTTCATCAGTAATCCCACTTGACTTACAGTATTATTATTATAATCAAGGGGAAGCGCTAAACCCGTAGGATTATACAGCGCCTGGGGGGAGGGGATGTGGAAGGCATTCAGGCTTAATTCGGGGAACTGGAGCACAGATCCAATTCCCTAAATCAAGAGCCCCTCACCAACATCAAGGAACCTTCCCTGAGGGGACTTGAGTTACAGCCAATCACTATTTCCCCTGAGGAAGGGGGGAAGAGTGCCAAGAAAAGTGGGTGCGCCTCTTTGACTAACGAGTGCCATCAATTGGTCTCATTTCGTCTGTTGCTGCTTATGTGCATCCCGGACGGCGTGTGCACCGCCCTCCATCTAAATCGTAAACAATTACCCAACAGACATTAAGGGTCTGCCTTACAGACGTCTTTCTTCCATCCCCCTGTAATATCTCTCTCTCTCTCTCTCTCTCTCTCTCTCTCTCTCTCTCTCTCTCTCTCTCTCTCTCTCTCTCTCTCTCTCTCTCTCTCTCTCTCTCTCTCTCTCTCTCTCTCTCTCTCCATACTTTTCAATGCGTATTTTAACTTACTACTATCCCTTGCTTGTCCCAACCTAACAACTTTTCCAAACCTCCAGCAGCTGCCCACAAACCTCCAACACACACCCTCAACCCTCCAGCAGCTATCTCAACCCTCCAACAGCTACTTCCAAAGCCAATAAGACTCGCTAATTCGCCTCTTACTCTGCAGAGAGGCCACTATGTGATGATCCTCTGGTTTTTCAATGGAATTTAAAACTCTCTTTCTGCCAAGATGACGACTTTAAATGGCGTGCCGGCGACAAGTGGGAAGAAGAGTTCTGCAAAATGTTTGTTTTTATGTGGTCAGAGGACGTGTAAGTAATTAAAAGTTCCTCGTAGGTTACTTGTAGTTGCTTCCGCAGGTCACCAGCCCTGTTGCTGGGATGATCAATCAGTCTGTTTGTGCCCACATTCGTTATGTTAATAGTATATGCTAGCAACTAATGGACGAGCAAGACACATGTGCAAAAGTTGGGTATATTGTCGAGGATAATGGAGGTGAACACTTATCAAGGCTGAGGGACTGACCACCCCAAGACTATTACTTCTTCAAGGCTAATGAACCAAGAAGGCTAAAAAAAAGTTACGAAAGCATAAAAAAAATCTGTTTCATATGTCTTACTCGTCTAATTATAAGGTTATAATCTGACAATCATCATTTCAGAACATATTTATCCTGACGAACAAGACACCACCACTACCATCCGACTCTACCATCTAACAAACCACTCTTAAAAATCCCTTTTGAAAAGCCTGGCTGCGAGATGATCGTGTATGCCTCGCGATTAGCGGATGAGGGTAGAGCCTGCAACATACCTGCTATAGTGGCCCACAATTTACCGTTCCAGAGCCTGTTTTGGGGCCCCATATTTGGAAGATCCTATAGCCCAATCATGGCATTAGAAATTGTTGACATTGCCTTTAGCCAATAGAGGAACTCCTCGTCATTCTCAAGCAGCAAATCAGAGATCCTTATCTCTTTACAAGGGAGAGTGAGGAGTCGAAATGTGAGGCAGTGTAGTTCTAGACTTGTGAGAGAACAGTTCGCAGTCGCTCGTGAGTAGGCCTGATGACTATGTAGACTAGCTTTTAAAATTTAAAAAAAGAAAGTAAAGTTAATGAAAAAAGCCATAGGCATTAAACAAAAAAAAAGTCTTAGGAAGAGGCAAACTATGACATGCTTAAAACACATTGAAATCTCTCCTGTTACCTCGACGGTGAAATGCTAAGATTTATTAAGTCCCTCTGTTCCCTCGGTTTGAGGAATGATGGTAGGGAAGTGACTCTTAGCCTGGGTAGTGCCACAGGCAGAGCACCAGGGAAGTGCCCTCAGTAATTTTCCTTCCCATCCCCTTCCTTCCCCTCCCCCTCCCCTTCCCTTCCAGCAGCCCTTAAACCTCTTCTCTTATCCTTTTATCACATCTCTCCATCATCCTTATCTTCCCTCTACCTTCCCTCCCTCCTCCATGTCTCTTCCCATCTGTCACTCTCTCTTTCCATCACCCCTTCCCCTCCATCACCCATTCCTCTCCATTATCCCTTCCCTCCATCACCCCTTCCCCTTCATAACCCTTTCTCCTCTATCATCCCTTCTCCCTCTATCACCCCTTCTCCTCCATTGCCCCGTTCTTCCCATCACCCCTTCCTCTCTATCACCCTTTCCCCTCTCCATTACCTCTATCATCCGTCCCCTTCCACCCCTTGCCCAACCATCACTTTCCACTCCCCCCTCATTACCCCTCTACATCGCTTCCACTCTCCCTCACACCCACCCTTTGCTCAGCCCCTGAACCCCCTCTCCCCCTTGACCCTAGCAGGAGCGGCGTCAGGGTTCATCTCGGTTCTCCGGTGCAGATCAGTAGCGATGATCCTCCGACGCGATAATGACGTGTGCCGGCCGGCGCGACGTCGTTTGCGTTCCGATACATTAGACGCGCGCTGACTCAGACGCCAGGACGTGGGTTTTTGGAAAGGGGAGACACAGAGGGTAGGCAGGAAGAGGAGCAGGATGTGGGAGGAGCAAGAGAGGCGAGGGGAACTTTTTCAATGGGGAAGTTAAGGGTGGTCGGAAGGAGGGCTATCGTGGAGGTTAAGAATGGACGGAAAACTATCGTGGAAAATATGGATGGAAGGAAGACTATCGTGGAGGTTAAGAATGGAAGGAAGACTATTGTGGAGATTATGGATGGTAGGAAGACTATCGTGGAGGTTAAGAATGGAAGGAAGACTATTGTGGAGATTATGGATGGAAGGAAGACTATCGAGGAGGTTAAGAATGGAAGGAAGACTATCGTGGAGGTTAAGAATGGACGGAAAACTATCGTGGAAATTATGGATGGAAGGAAGACTATCGTGGAGGTTAAGAATAGAAGGAAGACTATTGTGGAGATTATGGATGGAAGGAAAACTATCGTGGAGGTTAAGAATGGAAGGAAGACTATCGTGGAGGTTAAGAATGGAAGGAAGACTATCGTGGAGGTTAAGAATGGAAGGAAGACTATCGTGGAGGTTAAGAATGGAAGGAAGACTATCGTGGAGGTTAAGAATGGAAGGAAAACTATCGTGGAGGTTAAGAATGAAAGGAAGACTATCGTGAAGGTTAAGAATGGAAGGAAGGCTATCGTGGAGGTTAAGAATGGAAGGAAGACTATCGCGGAGGTTAAGAATGGAAGGAAGACTATCGTGGAGGTTAAGAATGGAAGGAAGACTATCGTGGAGGTTAAGAATGGAAGGAAGACTATCGTGGAGGTTAAGAATGGATGGAAGACTATCGTGGAGGTTAAGAATGGAAGGAAGACTATCGTGGAGGTTAAGAATGGAAGGAAAACTATCGTGGAGGTTAAGAATGGAAGGAAGACTATCGTGAAGGTTAAGAATGGAAGGAAGGCTATCGTGGAGGTTAAGAATGGAAGGAAGACTATCGCGGAGGTTAAGAATGGAAGGAAGACTATCGCGGAGGTTAAGAATGGAAGGAAGACTATCGTGGAGGTTAAGAATGGAAGGAAGACTATCGTGGAGGTTAAGAATGGAAGGAAAACTATCGTGGAGGTTAAGAATGGAAGGAAGACTATCGTGGAGGTTAAGAATGGAAGGAAGACTATCGCGGAGGTTAAGAATGGAAGGAAAACTATCGTGGAGGTTAAGAATGGAAGGAAGACTATCGTGGAGGTTAAGAATGGAAGGAAAACTATCGTGGAGGTTAAGAATGGAAGGAAGACTATCGTGGAGGTTAAGAATGGAAGGAAGACTATCGTGGAGGTTAAGAATGGAAGGAAAACTATCGTGGAGGTTAAGAATGGAAGGAAGACTATCGTGGAGGTTAAGAATGGAAGGAAGACTATCGTGGAGGTTAAGAATGGAAGGAAAACTATCGTGGAGGTTAAGAATGGAAGGAAGACTATCGTGGAGGTTAAGAATGGAAGGAAGACTATCGCGGAGGTTAAGAATGGAAGGAAGACTATCGCGGAGGTTAAGAATGGAAGGAAGACTATCGCGGAGGTTAAGAATGGAAGGAAGACTATCGCGGAGGTTAAGAATGGAAGGAAGACTATCGCGGAGGTTAAGAATGGAAGGAAGACTATCGCGGAGGTTAAGAATGGAAGGAAGACTATCGCGGAGGTTAAGAATGGAAGGAAGACTATCGCGGAGGTTAAGAATGGAAGGAAGACTATCGCGGAGGTTAAGAATGGAAGGAAGACTATCGCGGAGGTTAAGAATGGAAGGAAGACTATCGCGGAGGTTAAGAATGGAAGGAAGACTATAGCGGAGGTTAAGAATGGAAGGAAGACTATCGCGGAGGTTAAGAATGGAAGGAAGACTATCGTGGAGGTTAAGAATGGAAGGAAGACTATCGCGGAGGTTAAGAATGGAAGGAAGACTATCGCGGAGGTTAAGAATGGAAGGAAGACTATCGCGGAGGTTAAGAATGGAAGGAAGACTATCGCGGAGGTTAAGAATGGAAGGAAGACTATCGCGGAGGTTAAGAATGGAAGGAAGACTATCGCGGGAGGTTAAGAATGGAAGGAAGACTATCGCGGAGGTTAAGAATGGAAGGAAGACTATCGCGGAGGTTAAGAATGGAAGGAAGACTATCGCGGAGGTTAAGAATGGAAGGAAGACTATCGCGGAGGTTAAGAATGGAAGGAAGACTATCGCGGAGGTTAAGAATGGAAGGAAGACTATCGTGGAGGTTAAGAATGGAAGGAAGACTATCGCGGAGGTTAAGAATGGAAGGAAGACTATCGCGGAGGTTAAGAATGGAAGGAAGACTATCACGGAGGTTAAGAATGGAAGGAAGACTATCGCGGAGGTTAAGAATGGAAGGAAGACTATCCAGAGATTTTTTTTTCTTGTTTCTTTAGGATATCATTTTGAATTCGGGCTTCGAAAATTTGCCAATTTTATATCCTTCCTTCATCAACCTGGACTATTTAAGAAAAACACAATACCAAATATTTTTTCTGAAAGTAACGTAGTGAACTCTAAACACAACTACAAAAAAAAAAATAATATTGACATACTGAAACCTTACATTTTTTATTCCTTGTAATTTACAATATATCAAAAAAAGTTGTCTGTATACACAAGTACACAAAATTTCGCATAACATTAGCAGACGTGGAATGCAGTTTGTCTTATATTGTAAAATCCTTTATATTAAAGGGCATTTTATTTTAGAAATTGAATTGTGTACTTGGGGTAAACTGGGCAGGAATCTTACAGTGCAGGTTCGTCAACAATGAAGATGTGTCAGACACGGTCAAAGAATCACTACGGTCGTCTAGGACGCCGAGTCTTGCAGTCGCATCTTCCAGTTGGAATCCACTAATATTCTGCACAATGATAATTGCAATTTAATCGTGTCCAGATGAAACTTCAATGTTTTTCAAGTATAGTGCAAACTAAGCGATCATTTCTTTTCAGTCAACAATCTTGCATTCCTACCTTAAATGTAAGTGTTTTGAAATAGCTGCAATTATGCAAATATATTGCCAAACCAAAAGCCTTATGTATGTATGTATGTATGTTTGTATGTATGTATGAATGAATGTAAGTATGTACGTTTAAATGTATATATATATATATATATATATATATATATATATATATATATATATATATATATATATATATATATATATATATATATATATATATATATATATATATAAGAACATAAGAAAGGAGGAACACTGCAGGAGGCCTGCTGGCCCATACTACGCAGGTCCTTTACAATTCATCCCACTAACAAAACATTTGCCCAAGCCAATTTTCAACGCCACCCAAGAAATAAGCTCTGATGTGAAAGTCCCACTCAAATCCAACCCTTCCCACTCATGTACTTATCCAACCTAGATTTGAAACTACCCAAAGTCCCAGCCTCAATAACCCAACTAGGTAGACTGTTCCACTCATCAACTACCCTATTTCCAAACCAATACTTTCCTATGTCCTTTCTAAATCTAAACTTATCTAATTTAAATCCATTACTGTGGGTTCTCTCTTGGAGAGACATCCTCAAGACCTTATTAATATCCCCTTTATTAATACCTATCTTCCACTTATACACTTCGATCAGGTCTCCCCTCATTCTTCGTCTAACAAGTGAATGTAACTTAAGAGTCTTCAATCTTTCTTCATAAGGAAGATTTCTAATGCTATGTATTAATTTAGTCATCCTACGCTGAATGTTTTCTAACGAATTTATGTCCATTTTGTAATACGGAGACCAGAACTGAGCTGCATAATCTAGGTGAGGCCTTACTAATGATGTATAAAGCTGCAGTATGACCTCTGGACTTCTGTTGCTTACACTTCTTGATATAAATCCCAGTAATCTATTTGCCTTATTACGTACGCTTAGGCATTGCTGTCTTGGTTTAAGGTTGCTGCTCACCATAACATATATATATATATATTTTTAACAAGTCAACCGTCTCCCACCGAGGCAGGGTGACCCAAAAAAGAAAGAAAATCCCCGAAAACAAAATGCTTTCATCATCATTCAACACTTTCACCTCACTCACACATAATCACTGTTTTTGCAGAGGTGCCCAGAATACAACAGTTTAGAAGCATATACGTATAAAGATACACAACATATCCCTCCAAACTGCCAATATCCCAAACCCCTCCTTTAAAGTGCAGGCATTGTACTTCCCATTTCCAGGACTCAAGTCCGACTATATGAAATTAACCGGTTTCCCTGAATCCCTTCACTAACTATTACCCTGCTCACACTCCAACAGATCGTCATGTCCCAAGTACCATTCGTCTCCATTCACTCCTATCTAACACGCTCATGCACGCTTGCTGGAAGTCCAAGCCCCTCGCCCACAAAACCTCCTTTACCCCCTCTAATATATATATATATATATATATATATATATATATATATATATATATATATATATATATATATATATATATATATATATATATATATATATATATATATATAGGTAAACACGTGTAGAAATTAAAATTAATTAAAATAATTTTTGCGTGACTAGTGATACGCTTAAAAATCGTTCAAGAGGGGAAACCTACATACACAGTATTATTTTAACTTTGAAGAAACACAAAAAGCTATTTTTCTTGTCTAAGTATACATGAAAAATATGGTAGGGGCTGCACCAATATAGTTTGTATGGTGGAAAACAAGAACAAAATGCAGAAGGGAGGCACATCGGGTGAAGGGATAGAATTCCCACAACGTTAATGGAACAAGTGAAAGAAAGAGAAGATCAAGAAACACACATGATAAAAATCAGAGAACGTAAAAAATATGCAATGACTTGTGATGCTCTTAGCTTGTGGTTGACGTCGAGACTAGGATTAGTATGGAAGGTGTAATCGGACTGATGTATGTAGTAACTTAACTTGAAATACAGCTCTTGAGCTCCGCTTCTTAACTTTGGTTAGGTTGATGGGATCGATTTGCTTTTCAAGCTGTTGAACGATTTATCATCAACTATGTCATGCTGGCGTCCAGTTCACTTCGTTACCATGTAATGAGTGCTCCCCAACGTCTCTGATTCTTCTGGTGTTCGGTTGTCTGGGTTCCTCGACTTGGTTCATGACGTGGTAAAAACTGACTGGTTTTCTCCAGTCATCCATGTCTTTTCAGTGATAAAACATCTGTTTTTGTTCCTGTCTGGTTATCTCCGTGGTTTACAATCTGTCCTTGTTCATCAACTCCGGAACATTTTATATGTGATCATATTTTCACTTCTTTTCGCTTTTTTCCTTATCTTGAGAATAGTTTTGTACACATTCGTTTTATAGATTTTGTTCACTCAGGTACCAACCTGGAAGTGAATCTCTGTACTTTCTGCATTTTCGGCGCTTTATAGATGTGAGCTCCACACTGGTGCTGCGTGTTCGATGACTGATCCCGTGAGCGAGGCGAACAGTATTTTGAAGGATTCCTTTTGAGCGTGTTTTCATTGTGTGATTTCTGAAACAGGATGGGAATGGCTTATACTCCAACAACCTTTTTCACTGCAAGAGTCTGTGAGTTCTCCCATGTGGTACACTATTATCAACTTCCACTCCTTTATTCCTATCTTTGCTAATAATCATTTACCTGGGTTTTAATTTAATAGCCACTTCATTGGCCATTCCTCTCTAAATCGTCTTCATGAGTTTACAGCTTTCTTCCGTTTGTATTCACCTTATTAGTTTTGCGTCGTCTGCAAATAATGACACACATAACTCGATTTCTCTAGGCAGGTCATAACTGCATCGAGAACAGTACAGGTCCCAGATCTAGAAGAGCCTGGTATCTGTACTTCCCTAGTCCCTGTACATCCATCTTCCTAGCACCTTCTGTTCTCTGTACCTCCCTGTCTCCTGGTTTCCTTACCTCCTCTGTCCCGGGTACTTTCTAGTACCCTTGTGATTCTAATACTGCAGGTTACAGAATTGCAGTCTGGTCACTAGCACATGCTGCTAGTGACCAGATCCCTGTTACCTTCAGAAAACTAGGACAGTTAGACTAGCTCCCTTATATAAGCCAGGATATTGGAGGTAGAACTAATTGCGCAGTGAAGTCGGTCTTTCTGTTGTGTATAATTCTTCGAAATTATGAACAATTCTTGGGACTGATTAGTGACATGTAACCAGTAGTGAGTGTTTGCAGAACATTCCCGACGTAGTGGTGAATAGTGCAACATTCTACGGGACACTCAAGCTTTCAGTCCAATCAAGACACCTATATCGGGGTCACACTTGCCCTACCACAAACTAGGGAGAATTGGGTCAGTTACGAATATATATATACGTATATATATATACATATATATATATATTTATACATATATATATATATATATATATATATATATATATATATATATATATATATATATATATTATATATATATATATATATATATATATATATATATATATATATATATATGTCGTGCCGAATAGGTAGAACTTGCGATCTTGGCTTATATAGCAACGTTCATCTTGCCATATAGGACAAGCGAAAATTTGTGTATGGAATAATTTCGCCAAAATCATTCTTAACCTAACGAAAAAAATATATTTCACTGTGTTTGTTTAGTATTAAATTATTGTAAACAAATCTAAAATATATTTAGTTGGGTTAGGCAAAAATACATTACTCTTGTTATAATAAGGTTAGGTAAGTTCTCTAAGATTCTTTTAGTGGAAAATTAAAAATTTTTACATTAACATTGATGAAAAAAATATATCTTTAAACGTATAGGAAATTTTTTTAGAAAGGACTTAATTTTAAATGAGTTCTTGCTAATTGACCAGTTTTACATATTCGGGACGACACACACACACACACACACACACACACACACACACACACACACACACACACACACACACACACACACACACACACACACACACACACACACACACACACACACACATATATATATATATATATATATATATATATATATATATATATCTATATATGTCGTGCCGAATATGCAAAACTGATCAATTAGCAAGAACTCATTTAAAATTAATTCCTTTCCAAAATTTTCTTTTATACGTTTAAACATATATATTTGTAATTAATATTAATGCAAAATTTTTTAATTTTGCACCAAAAGAAACTTGGAAAACTTACCTAACCTTGTTATAACAAGAGTAATTTATTTTAGCCTAACACAACTAAATATATTTTAGATTTGTTTACAGTAATTTAATACTAAACAAACACAACGAAATATAGTTTTTTCGTTAGATTCAGAATGATTTTGGCGAAATTATTGCATACACAAATTTTCGCTTGTCCTATATGGCAAGATGAGCGTTGCTATTTAAGCCAAGATCGCAAGTTCTGCCTATTCGGCATGACATATATATATATATATATATATATATATATATATATATATATATATATATATATATATATATATATATATATATATATATATATATATATATATATATATATATATACAGACGTACATACTGGGGCAAAGAACACTTTGAATTAAACTTTTCCACTGTATTTTACACATATATTGCATAAACTAGACATGGAACACCAAACAAAGTAACATTATGAGGAGATAACAACTGAAGAAATGAATTTGGGTTACTCACACTTACACAGAGTGGAAGGTCTGTCGTGTTGAGTGTCTCTGTCATAAGATGAGCTCAGACAATAATGTCCGAGCAGAGTTTTCAGATGAGCCAAATAGACTGTGTTGTCTGCTTAACTGCCTTTATACAGACGTTACCAATTTCTGGTCTCTTCCCTCAGCCTATCAGATAGTGATACCTCATCTTAACACTGCAAGGAACAATTGAAACTCCTCTATAATGTGTCTTATTCACTTTGCTACCCTTAGTAACATGAGAATGGAGGAACACTGTAGAACTACTGGTCAATACTCGGCAGATACTTTTCAAACCGAAAACCTCTTAAAAAATAATTTCCAGCCCATTCTCAAGGCTACCCACGGAATATCCTTACCCTCACTACCTATCCACTTTTCTTACCTCTCCCCCACAATCCACTTCCTCTCCCCTCCTCTCTACTCCTTTTCCCACCCATCCTCTCTTTCTATTTCCCCACCCTTCCCCACTATCAACTTCCTCAGCCTTCTCAAGAGTCTATCCACTTTCCCACCCCTCTCCACCATCTATCCACCTCCACACCTCTCCCATCATTGGCACAAAATCCGCCCCAAATTGAGCAGAGGAGCTGACTTCCCCTCTTCAGCACCCCTCAGGCAAGACTTCTCTTTTTTATAAACTCTCCGCCATCCCCTCACTCTGCTTGGCTAGTTCCCCTGAACATCTGCTACTTCCCCTTAGATCCCTGTTGTCCTATGTCATCTCACAGAGTTATTTACCCTCGAAGTTGGTGTATTAAGTTTAAAACCTATCGGCTTCACGAGGATCATTAAATCCCTACGTCACCAGCACACCAGTAGTTAAGGATACTTTTATCTCTCTATGGGGACTAAATTAAATCTCCATCGTATATACACTAAGATGCATCTTAGTCTTCTCTTGTTGTCATTCAGTAAAATGAATATATAAAGAATCAAGGGAATAGGAAAAGTTCATTTGACTTTTTTTTTTAGTTTTAATTATGAGTTCCATAATATTTTACATTTACCTCATTTCTTTGTTAATTATTATTTTGTTTTAGTTTATGAAAAATAAAAAAGTTATTCGTGAAATGTGTATATATTATTTCCGGTTGAGTTGTTTCTTGTCTTGTCTTTAATATTCCTTCCCTTTCACCTGCCCCCCCCCCTCCTTTCTCCTACCTTTCACCTTCATCCTGCTTCCTCATTCACCCTGCCTCCCCTCTTCCTCCTGCTTTCCCTATTCCTCCCACTTCCTCCTGCCTCTCATTCTCCAGGGCATTTCCTTACCCCTTGCTTCTACTTTCCTCCCTGCCTCTCCTTACTTCCCGTCCTTCCCTATTCTCCGGCCTTTTCCTCTTCCCTGCCTTTCCCTTTCCTCATGCTTATTCCTTACCCCTCCAGTCTTCTCCGTCCACCCGGACTTCCTCTCCCCCCTTGCCTCTCTCATTCCCTCGTCTCCTTCTTCAAGGAAGGACACGTGAATGTCAGAAGGATCAATGAAGAGGTGTAGGACGTAGGTGGAGGACACATACAATGGACACACACACACACACACACACACACACACACACACACACACACACACACACACACACACACACACACACACACACACACACACACACACACACACACACACAGGGTGGTCTAAAAGGCAGGTTTCAGGTACCTGAGGAGGTCGCTGAGATATAAGGAAATTCTTCTTTAGCCTTAGAGTGGTCAAAAAGTAGAATGACCTAGACAGCCAAATGGTAAAGGCAATCTCAATGCAAAACTTCAAGTATAGGTATGATAATGCTCAAGCAGCAGCCAAGAGAGAGTGAAACCTCGTAGCGGCTAGAGGAAAATCTACCCCTGCAACCACAGATAAGTAAATATAAATATAATGTAAATATGTATTAAAAAGTATAGGACACATGACGGGGTATAGGAAACACAGAACGGGGTGCTGGGGACACATGAGGGGATAGGTACACAGGAAGGGGCACAGGGAATATATGAGGGGGTGTAGAGGACACAGGAAGGGGTGCAAGGGACATGTGAGGGGGTATAGGGTACACAGGAGATGTGGGATGCATTTATACACAGGATAACAGAATAATGCTGTGTAAGGTGGTTATGCAGCCCTGGTTGGCAACGTTGTCCCTGCTCACCAGTAATGACCAAGCATGTCAACAATGTTATCAGCTGTGACAATAACCATGACCATCACTGCCTTCTACTGCTCCACGGACACAGATAGCGGGAGACGGGAGTAGCAGAGAGACAGAGAGAGCCAGAGAGAGAGAGAGAGAGAGAGAGAGAGAGAGAGAGAGAGAGAGAGAGAGGAAGAAGAGCAGAGAGGGAATGGAAAGAGAGGGAAGAAAAGACTGCATACAGGACCTTCACAGTATATGTAAACAACGAAAGGAGAATGTTGAGAGAATTAGGATTAGAAGTACGTACGTGAAGTAAGGGAAAGAAAGGGGGCTGGAATTTGGAAGGGGGAGATATAAGAGAAAGGGCGAGGCACGATGCCATTAGCAAATAAAGGGGGAAACTATTAACCATCAATAACCATTATCTGTCGAGAATTATGTGTTTGGTGGGGGTGGTAAACGCCCCTCTGGGATTTATAGTAACCTAAACGAGGGTTAAAGGGATATCTCCTCCTCAATGGATTATTATTAGCGCATGTCATGCATATAAACACTCACTTGCACCTTCGTGCAAGCCTCAGGGATATATACATCCCAGCAAGGCTAGTTACTCCTAATTCGGTCGAAGTTTCTTTCCCGAACACCGGGAGTAGCAGGGCTGGATACGGCGTAAACTGTCAGTGTCCCTATAAAATCCCAACAAAAATAATAATAATGTAACACTCCTGGCAAGATGGTGAAGTGTGACTTTTGACAGCGCTTGGCAACTCATCGCAGTATATTGTACATTCACTGAGAGGTGTGTATCTGTGTATATGATAAATTAGGCACATGGCAACACTTGGATATCTTTATTGAGGAGTCGTTCCGTGACGAAACGTTTCCTCAATAAAAATACCCAAGTGTTGCACATGTCTAATTTATCAACTTGTCGTTTCTATGAGCTATTTATCTACATTTCTGTATATGCATTGGTAATTTACTTTGGTCTCTATTATAGGCATTTAAACATTCTTGACTGTTGCTGAACAGGTTACATGAACCCTTAATGATCTTTTGAGTAGTTGATAGATTTAAGTCCAGTTAACCAAACAAACAGCTCATTTTTTTCTTTGAGGTTATCACTGCATTTCATTTTTTTTTTTGAACATGTTAGCGAAGTTTATTTTGTTTTATGTATCATTATTTTGACTCTTATTTTGATTTATATATGGTATTTCTAAAACGCTCCAAATTTGCATGAGTCATTCAGAGTACATGGCTAATCACGAGACAGACAGTACCAGACTTTACTTATCAAGTTTTTATGTATGTTAAAGCATCGTAAAAAAAATGAACGTGGAAAAGCTGAAATCCTTACGTATTTCTGAAACAGGGAACTGAGGAAGTGAGGAGAGAGTTGCTTGTCTTACAATGAGTTAACCCCTAATGAACAACTGAAGAAAATTCCGCAACTCAATTGGCAAAAATTCTCATCCCACGACGCATCATGCATTCACGGATGCTGTAAATAAGGCACTATTTGAGGCATTGTCAAACCTGTCGAAATATAGTACCACTGAGGTACAAGGAGAGTCACAGTCACTGGTGTTCTCACTGACGGCTACAGTGTCATCGCGCGATAGACACTGCAGTTTCTTAAACACTTGAAGACCACGAGTTTGTTATGGAAGATCTGATGAAGGGATTCGTCCTTACATCATAAGGACTCTTAAGCGTTGTGTCACACGACGTATTCAACGTTGCCTTTATCTGCCTCCTTCCCAGTCATTTGTATTCCATATATGTCTATTCAACACATTTTCTCCTCATCCCATTCATTGGCGTCCTTTTCTTCCTCTTCTTTTTTCTTTCATTACCTATCCTTCCTTCCTGCCTGCTCTTCCTCCCACATTCCCCAGTGTCAGCCTCGGCTGGCAATTTGATAAGCTCCGTCCTAACTCATTTAAGACCTGATGATTTTCAGAGGCGCAGTTTTGCTCACAAGCAGAAATAACTGAGTTTTCCTGGAGGGCCGTCAGCCCTCTCGCCACTCTGCACTTCACTCTCGCCACTCTGCACTTCACTCTCGCCACTCTGCACTTCACTCTCGCCACTCTGCACTTCACTCTCGCCACTCTGCACTTCACTCTCGCCACTCTGCACTTCACTCTCGCCACTCTGCACTTCACTCTCGCCACTCTGCACTTCACTCTCGCCCACGACCCATTCTCCCACCACCAGTGATACTCGTGCAAATTTCAACGTTTCCTGGTTACACTTAGACACTGCGCTGCTAGATACGTCGGGGCTATATCTTTTTACTTCGTTTACCGGTGGTTAAACATAACGGATATCTCAAATTCCTTACCAGTGTGTCGACAAGGCTCAGAGTGCTTGCTTGCTTACTCAAATCCATCTACACACCCTGTCTCTCTCTCTCTCTCGCAAGTTGGTCCAACCACCCTGTCTCCCACCCTCCCTCCAGTTCACCCATACACCCTGCTTTCCTCCAATCCAGCCACGCACTCTTCCTCCCTCCTCCACTCCAACTACATACAGAGCCTCCATCTCTCCAATTCATTCATTCAGCTTTTCCCACCCTCCCTCTAATTCTTTCTTCTATCCTCCCCTTTTCTTTCCTCACAACTGTTGAAGTGGTTTTTAGTTATTTCCCTCCGCCAACACGTAGAAAATGTCAATATAGCAATAACGAGAACGGATGGTAACAAAGGAATGGTTAGCAACATGATGAACGGATATCAACAAGAATGGAGGATAGCAACACAAGTAAAAAGATAGTAACAAAGAAAGCGTGAAAGGTAGAACGAAGGAAAAGAGATAACAAGGAAAAAAAGTTTGGAAATAACGATAAAGGCTATCAATAACAAAATGAGAGGATACCAATAGCGATTAAAAAGAATGACAGTAACAAAATTAAAGGAAGGAAATTAGAAGAAAAATATTAAAAATAACAAGAAATGAATGAGGGAGCATGAAGAGGATAAGAGAACAGGTTACATCAACTTTATTTTTCTCTAGCATAAAGTGCCCGTATCTTAATAGGTCATGGAAGGTCTTCCTTCTTCAGTAACCTGAGAAGTGTGTGTGAGTGAGAGAGAGAGAGAGAGAGAGAGAGAGAGAGAGAGAGTATGCTAGAGCATTTAGTAAGAACAGGGTCTAACATCCTCAACATTTTCATAACAGAAAGACATTTCAGGTTATCAAAGAAGGTACGGCAGAAAACATAAATATAAATAGAAATATTACACAACATATAACCGTCTGCTGGCATCATCTTGCAAGAATATTACTACGTTTCCAAAGATGCCTTTAACAAATTAAGCCTTTGGAATTTGTATATATGAACAAGTAAATCACATCTAATTAGTAAATTACATCAGAATATGCGTATCACATCTAAATTGTTGAATCACTTCTAAAATAGTGAATTACGTCAGAATTAAAGAAACACATTGTAATTCTTAAATCTCATCTAAATTTGTAAATTATGTCAAAATTTGTAAACCGCTTCCACATTTGTGAACCACATCTAAACCCTTAAATTATTTCTAAAATTTGGTATCACATCTAAACCAACAAATAAACTTTAACATTTACGACAGTACAGTGTCTGTCTTTACTGAGATGAGTGAAAAAACATCTGAGTTAATTGTAACCTTTAAAAGCCAAGAAGGGTCGAGGAATGTGAGGACTGTGATTTATGGCTGATTACAACAACAACAATAATAATAATAATAATAATAATAATAATAATAATAATAATAATAATTAGTGTGAGAGTAGAGAGTGGTGAGAGTAGAAGTGGAGAAGATCGTTTTGGTTGGTGGGTTTTCGATAGACTTTAAAACAAAAACCAAAACGATCTTCTCCACTTCTACTCTCACCACGACACCAAAACCAAACGTGGTGTAATTATAGGCTTCTTCCTGCGTGCACTCAGAATCTGCAGCAACGAGTTCCTTGAGCAAGAATGCACTATAATTGAACAAATATTTTCTAAACTCCACTATCCTCGTCACTTCATCAGAGACTGCAGACGGCGGGCATTAAACATCTTCAACACACTCAGAGAAGACACTGCCGAGAAGAGATACATAGTCCTTCCCACCAACTCCATTGCCAAACATGTTTCCAACATCTTTGCCAAAACATCATTCCAAGTATCTACCTCCACAACCACGACCATCAAGGACATCACCAGTAGTAGACAGGACAAGCCTCCATCCTCTGCAGGGGTATACATAATCCCTTGTAATGACTGCAACAAGTTATACGTGGGCGAAACATCAAGGGACCTCCAAACACGTATTTCAGAACACCAATACGCAAGCAGGTCTGACGACACAAGGAATGCCTGCGTACAACACCGTAATTCACACAACCACTTGATAAACTACAGAAACTCAAGACTTATCGCCACAGAAGACAACACTCAATACCGAAGAATCCTGGAATCATCACTTATTTCTATATCCGACAACTTCAACCAGAATAGTGGCTTCTATAACATAGCTGAACCACTTGCCAAGAAACTTCTTCATCGCTATCCCACATAAGAACACTGTAGAAGGTCTGCTCACAAACTTATCCAATCTCCTTTCCAAGCTACCCAAGTTTTTAGACTCTATAACCCCACTCGGTACATCATCAGATGCAGCATTCTTCACCTGACCTCAGCATTCTGAACCGGACTATAAATACTCGCGTTCCTTCCACCCCAGGTAGTTCTGTTTGTGACTTGAAAAAGCCCACTGTGTGGGCGAAACGTAGTCAATAAAGGATCACATTATACTGCATTTGTGTTTATATTTCCATTGTGTCGGTATTTTATACCATTTATTTCCAAAACTTATCATTAAATACAAATTTTGCATCAACAATGCAAAGTTTAATAAGTTTAATGATAGTAGGAACTGGCAATGGTAAATCATAGTTAACGAGTTCTTCAGATAAGAAACTTAATAAATCATCAACAGGAACTTTCGTAAACAAGGAAGTAACATCAAAACTAACCATGTTAAAATCATTTAAGTCAGTCAAGGAGCTTAATTTATCAACCAAATCTACGTTGTTTTTAACATTAAAGTTATAAATTTTGCCAACAAAGGGTAATAATGAATTCAAATTTAAAATTTACAGAAAACCTACAAATAACTGTTCCTATGTCCACTATTATTCCTCGCATCAAGATAGAGTCAAACTGTCTGTTTTCTCATCAATGTTTTTGAGAGCTTTACGAATTTGTAGTCCTGAGTTCATAGATGAGGAAATATCCAAAATTTATGAAATAGGTAATGATTTAAAATACCCAAGAAATGTAATTGATAAATCTTTTAAAGTTGCTAGAAACACTTTTTATAATCCAAAAAGGGACAACCAGCCTTATTCAACTAAAAATATGTTGGTTCTCCCTTACCATGAAAACTTGGTTGATATGCCTTCTCTTCTTAAGACTTTTAATATTAAAGTTGTATTCAAAAATCTTGATACAGTGAAAAAACTTTTGATAGTAAAATTTGCGATAAAGTTTATTATGGTCAAACTGGTAAAAATCTCGAACTAAGATTAAAACAACATAAATATAGCATTAGAACTGGACAAGATTCCAATGCTCTATTTATTCATGTAAGAGATTTTAACCATCCAATTGATTTTCGAAAAGTTGAGAAAGTAGTATCAAGCAAGTCCATGGTCGACAGGAATATAATTGAATCTTGTTTCATAAAAAGAAGTTTTGACAATAATATGAATATTTCCTTTGGTTTATATAAATTAGATCCATTTATAATTAATAGAATTTGGGAAGAATTTAATAATACACTGGACAAATAATAATTTTTAAATTTTCTTGGGTAGAATAGCTTGGGGGTGAGTTGTGCAAGGGACCTATCCAAGTTGGGTCGCCGCGCGTCACGTGTTTAACCGTTGTGGGATCTGATAGTGAGGTGCTGGCCGGACCCCTTATATAGCTTCCTTGGATGCTTTACTTTCATAGTTCCTTGATAATGTGAGTAGTCACGAAAGCGCTTGGAATTTCTCTATTCTTTCAGAGTGGTTGTTTTGCATATTTTGAAATCACCTGTTTACTGTGATCTTATTGCATACATATATATATATATATATATATATATATATATATATATATATATATATATATATATATATATATATATATATATATATATATATATATATATATATATATATATATATATATATATATATATATATATATATAAATATATATATATATATATATATATATATATATATATATATATATACAGTGGACCCCCGGTTCGCGAAGTCACCGGTAACCGATAAATCCGGTATCCGAAGCGTTATATCGCCAAAAAATGCCCCGGTTCCCGTAACAAAACCCGGTAAGCGATACGATTCGTACGAGACGTGTCCACATGTGGCTTGAACTGCCCAGTGTATGCCATTGTTTACAAGCCAGCCAGTGCGCGCATCAAAGGATACATTCGGTACATTCCATATTATCCATATTATCACTGTTTCTGGTGCTTGTTTCTGCAAAATAAGTCACCATGGGCCCCAAGAAAGCTTCTAGTGCCAACCCTTCGAGACCAAGGGTGCTAATGACCATTGAAATGAAGAAAGAGATAATTGCAAAGTATGAAAGTGGAGTGCGTGTGTCGGACCTGGCCAAGGTGTATAGTAAATCCCAATCAACCATCTCTACTATAGTGAGCAGGAAAACGGCAATCAAGGAAGCTGTTCTTGCAAAAGGTGCAACTGTGATTACAAAACAGCGATCACAAGTGTTAGAAAATGTTGAGAGACTGGTGTGGATAAATGAAAAACAGATAGCTAGAGATAGCATCTCTCAAGCTATCATTTGTGAAAAGGCTAGGCAGTTGCATGAGGATTTAATTAGAAAAATGCCTGCAACTAGTAGTGATGTGAGTGAATTTAAGGCCAGCAAAGGTTGGTTTGAAAGATTCAAGAATCGTAGTGGCATACATAGTGTGATTAGGCATGGTGAGGCTGCCAGTTCAGACCAGAAAGCGACTGAAAAATATGTGCATGAATTCAAGGAGTACATAGAGGCTGAAGGATTGAAACCTGAACAAGTGTTTAATTGTGACGAAGCAGGCCTGTTTTGGAAGAAACTGCCAAGCAGGACCTACATTACTCAGGAGGAAAAAGCACTCCCAGGACATAAGCCTATGAAAGACAGGCTTACTCTTCTCATGTGTGCCAATGCTAGTGGTGATTGCAAAGTGAAGCCTTTATTGGTGTATCACTCAGAAACTCCCAGAGCGTTCAGGCAAAAGAATATCCTCAAGGCTAATTTGTGTGTGCTGTGGAGGGCAAACACTAAGGCATGGGTCACTAGGGACGTTTTCTATGACTGGTTACACCATGCATTTGCCCCCACTGTGAAAAATTACCTAATTGAAAAGAAATTAGACCTTAAGTACCTCCTGGTGTTAGACAATGCCCCTGGTCATCCTACAGACTTGTCAGAGCGACTTTGTGGGGACATGAGCTTCATTAAGGTCAAGCTTTTGCCTCCTAATACCACTCCTCTCCTGCAGCCCATGGACCAACAGGTCATTTCCAACTTCAAGAAACTGTACACAAAAGCTATGTTTGAAAGGTGCTTTGAAGTGACCACAGAAACTCTATTGACTCTAAAGGAGTTTTGGAAGGATCACTTTAATATCCTCAATTGTGTAAACCTTATAGGTAAGGCTTGGGAGGGAGTGACTAAGAGGACCTTGAACTCTGCTTGGAAGAAACTGTGGCCAGAATGTGTAGACAAAAGGGATTTTGAAGGGTTTGAGGCTAACCCTGAGAATCCTATGCCAGTTGAG